>NC_083442.1:7300559-7500286 GCF_020745735.1 Hemiscyllium ocellatum
ACCCCCCCCCTCTCTCTCGCCCCCCTCTCTCTCTCTCTCCCCTCCTCTCTCTCGCTCCCCCTCTCTCTCTCCGTCTCTCTTCCCCTCTCTCTCCCCCTGGCTGTCTTCCCAATTCCCTTTCTCCTCCCCACTCTCTCTCCTGCCCCTCTCTCTCCTCCCTTCTCTCTCTCTCGCCCACTCTCTCTCGTCCCCCTCTCTCTCTCGCCCACCTCTCTATCTCGCCCCCCTCTCTCGCCCCCTCTCTCTCTCTCTCTCGCTCCCTCTCTCTCGCCCCCTCTCTCTTTCATCACCTCTTTCTCTATCCACTCTCTCTCACTCCTCTCGCTCCCTCTCTGTCTTGCCCTCTCTCTCGTCCCCCTCTCTCTCACCCTTCTCTCTCTGTCTCTCGCCCTCTCTCTCTCTTCGCTCTCTCTCTTTCCACATTCTCTCTCTCGCCCCTCTCTCGTCCCCTATCTCCCTCTCGACCCCCTCTCTCTCACCCCCATCTCTCACCCCCTGTATCTCTCTCACTCTCTCTCTCGCGCACTCTCTCTTTCTCACACACACAGTCCCCGTCTTATCCCACATCTCTGCTGGAATCCCCCTCTCTCTCTCTGTGTCTCTTTCTCTATATTCTCCCTTGCCCCTTTAATATCCCTCTCTCTCTCGCCCCCTCTCTCTCGCCACCTCTCTCTATCTACCCTCTCTCTCCGCCATCTCTCTCACCTCTCTCACTCTCCCCACCTCTCTCTCGCCACTCTCTTTCTCTCTCTCCCTCTCTCTCTCAACCTTCCTCTCTCTCTCCCATCCCCTCACTACGTCCTCTCTCTATCTCTCCGCCTTTCTCTCTCGCTCCATCCCTCTCCTCCCCTCTCTCTCGCACACCTCTCTCTCTCGCTCCCTCTCTCTCCTCCCCTCTCTCGCGCCCCCTCTCTCTCGCCCCCTCTCTCCCCCTCTCTCTGTCACCTTCTCTCTCTCCTTTGTCTCTCTCCGCCACTCTCTCTCCTCCCCTCTCTCGCCGCTCTCTCTCCTCCACTCTCTCTCCTCCCCTCTCTCTCGCGCCCTTCTCTCTCATCCCCCCTCTCTCTCCCAGCCCCTCTCTCTCCTCTCTCTCTCGCCCCCTCTCCCTCTCGCCCCCTCTCTCTCTCGCCCCCTCTCTCTCTCGCCCCCTCTCTCTCCTCCCCTCTTTCTCTCGCCCGCCCTCTCTATCTCTCGCCCACTCTCTCTCACCCCCTCCCTCTCTCTCGCCCTTTCTCTTGCATCCTCTCTCTCTCTGCCTCCCCTCTCTCGCCCCCTCTCTCTCCGCCCCTCTCTCTCCTCCCCTCTCTCTCCCTCGCCCCCTCACTCTCTCATCCGCCTCTCTCACTCCCCCTCTCACTCTCTCCCCCCTCTCTCTCACCCCACTCTCTCTCTCTCGCCCCCTCTCTCTGTCCCCCTCTCGCTCGCCCCTCTCTCTCTCACCCCCTCTTTCTCTCGCACCTCTCTCTCCGCCCTCTCTCTCTCACCTTTCCCTCTCTCTCTCTCGCCACCCTCTCTCTCGCCCCTGTCTCTCACGCCCCCTCCCTCTTAACCCCCACTCTCTCGCATCCCGCTCTCACCCCTCTGTCTCGCTGCTGTCTTTCTCTCTCCCGCTCTATCTCTCTGGCCTCCTCTCTCTCTATCCCTGCTCTCACCTTCCTCTGTCTCGCCCCTCTCTATCACCGCCCTCTCTCTCGCCCTCTCTCTCTCCCTCACCCCTCTCTCTCTCCTCTCTCTCTCTTCCCCTCTCTCTCTCACCTCCCTCTCTCGCCGCCCCGCCCCCTCTCCCTCTCTCGCCCCCTCTCCCTCTCTCGTCCCCTCTCTCTCAGCCCTCTTCTCTCTCTCACCCCCTCTCTCTCCGTCTCTCCCTCTCCCCTATCTCTCTCCCTCCTCTCTCCCCCACTCTCTTTCTCCTCCCCTCTCTCTCCTCCCCTCTCTCGCTCAACCCCTCTCTCTCTCTCGCCCTCTCCCTCTCTCTCTCGCCCCCTCTCTCTCGCTCGACCCCCTCTCTCTCTCTGCCCCCCTCTTTCTCTCTCCCCTCTACCTCTCTGCACCCCTCTCTCACCTCTCTCTCTCGCGACCTCTCTCTCGCCCCCCACTCTCGGCCCCCCCCTCCCTCTTGCCCCCTCACTCTCTACCCCGTCTCTCACCCCCCTTTGTCTCACCTGTCTCACTCTCGTTCCCCGCTCTCTCACCCCACTCTGTCTCGCCCCTGTCTTTCTCTCTCCCGTGCTCTCTCTCAGGCCTCCTCTCTCTCTCCCCTTCTCTCTCTCTCACCTCTCTCTCTGTCTCTACCCCTATCTCTCTAGTGCCCTCTCTCTCCTTCCCTCTCTCACTAGCCCCCATCTCTCTCTCTTGACCTCCCTCTCTCTCCCCTCTCCCTCTCCCCCTCTCCCTTTCCCCTTCTCTCTCCTCTCTGTCTCTCACCTCCCTCTCTCTCTCACCTCTCTCTCTCTCTCCCCTATTTTCTCTCTCGCTTCCTCTCTCTCAGCACTCCTCTCTCTTACGCCCCCTCTCTCTCTACCCCCTCTCCCTCTCGCTCTCTGCTCCCGGCTCTCCTCCCCCCTCTCTCTCCATCCCCTCCTCTCTCTCTCGTCCCCCTCTCTTCTCGTCCCCTCTCACTCTCTCCCCCACTCTCTCTCTCCGTCCTCTCTTTCTCACCCCTCTCTCTTTCTCCCACCCTCTCTCTCGCTCCCCTCTGTCTTGCCCCCCTCTCTCGTTCTCTCTTTCTCTTTCGCTCCTCTCTCCCACACTCCCCATCTCTCTCCTCCTCTCTCGCTCAGCCCTCCTCACTCTCTCCTCCTCTCTCTCTCACACCCCTCTGTCTCTCTCTCCTCTCTCTCCCACCTCTCTCTCCTGCCCCCTCTCTCTCCTCCTCTCTCTCTCTCGCACCCCTCTCTCTTGCCCTCTCGCTCGGTCTCGCCCCCAATCTCTCTATCGCACCCCCTCTTTCTCTCCCTATCTCTCTCTTTCGCCCCCCTCTCTCTCGCCCCCTCTTTCTCTCTCGTCCTCTCTCTCTCAGCCCTCCTCGCTCTCTTCTCCTCCTCTCTCTCTCCCCCTCTCTGTCCTGCCCTCTCTCTGTCTCCTCCTCTCTCTCTCTCGCCCCCCTCTCCATCTCGCACTCTCTCTCTGTCTCGCACCCAATCTCTCTCTCTTCCCTCTCTCTCTCGCCCCTCTCTTTCTCGTTCCCACTCTCTCTCGACCCCTCTTCCTCTCGATTCTCTGTCTCTCTCCACCATTTCTCTGTCTCGCACCCCTCTCTCTCACCCCTCTCTTTCACTCTCCCCTCTCTCTCCGCCCTCCTCTCTCTCTCCCACCCTCTCTCTCTCACCCCCTCTGTCTCCTCCTCTCTTTTTCGCCTCCCTCTCTCTCTCTCGATTCCTCTCTGTCCTCCCCTCTCTCTCGCCTTCCTCTCTCTTGTCACCCCATCTCTCTCCCCTCTGTCTCTCTCCCCCACTCTCTCTCTCCCCCACTCTCTTTCTCCTCCCCCTCTCTCCTCCCATCTCTCTCTCTCTCGCCCCCCACTCTCTCGCCCCTCTCTCTCGCTCCCTCTCTCTCTCCTCCCCTCTCTCGCCCCCTCTCTCTCGTCGCACCGCTCACTCTCTCGCCCCCTCTGTCTCAGCCCTCCTCTCTCTCTCATGCCCCCTCTGTCTCTATCCCCTCTGGCTCTCTCTCTCTCCTCCATCTCTCTCTACCCCCACTCTCTTTCTCCTCCCCTCTCTCTCTCTACTCCCCCTCTCTCTCTACTCCCCTTCTCTCTATCATTCTACCCCTCTCTTTCTCTCGCCCCGTCTCTCTCTCCTCCTCTCTCTCTCGCCCCCCTCCCTCGTGCCCCCTCTCTGTCTCTCGCCCCCGCTGTCTCTCTTGCTCCACTCTCTCTCGCTCGACCCCCCTCTCTCTTTCGCCCCCTCTCTCTCTCATGCCCTCTCTCTCACGTACCCTCTCTCTCTCCCCCCTCCCTCTCTCTCACCCCCTTTCTCTCTCTCTGTCTCCTCCGCTCTCTCTCGCCCCCTCTCTCTCGCCTCCTCTCTCTCTCGCCCCTTTCTCTCTTTCGACACCTCTTTCTCTCTCCATTCTCTCTCTCTGCCCTCTGTCTCTCTCACTCCTCTCTCTCTCGCTCCTCTCTCTCCCCCCCCTCTCTCACCCCCATCTCACTCTCGCCCCCCTCTCTCGCGCACTCTCTCTCTCTCACACACACAGCACCCGTCTTATCCCACATCTCTGCCGGCAACCCCGTCGCTCTCTGTGTCTCTTTCTCTATATTCTCTCTTGCCCCCTCAATATCTCTGGACCCCTCTATCTCTCCTCTCTCTCTTTATCACGCTCTCATTCGTCCCTCCCTCTCTCTTCCTTCACTCTCTCGCTCACCTCCATCCTTCTTTTTCTCACTCTTGTCACCTCCCCTTCTCTCTGTCACTCTCTGTCTCTCCCGCACTCTCTCTCTCTCCTCTGAACTATATCGCCCCCCTTCTCTCTCAACACCCCTCTTGCTCCCACTCTCTATCCCTCACCTGCTTTCTCTCTCGATCTCTCTCTCTCACTCTCTCTCTTTCTTTTTGCTGCCCCTTCTGTCTCTCTTGCCTCCGTGCTCTCCCTCTCATTTCCATTCATCTCTCGCACACTCTTTCTCTCCCCACCTTGCTCCTTCTTCTCTCTGTTGCTCTCACGCTCTCTCTTGCCCTCACGCTCTGTCTCTCGCCCCTCTCTCTCTCTTGCCTCCTTTCTCTCACTTCTCTCTCTTGCTCCAATCTCTATCTCACAATCCTCTTACTCCCACCTCCCTCTCTTGAAAAACGTTTTTGTCTCACCCACTTTCTCTCTCAGCACCTCCCTATCTCTTGTCCTTCATCTCTCTCTCCCTCGCTCTCAACATCCCCCCTCTCTTTCTCGACCCTTTCTCTCTCTCCGCTCTCTCTCTCAATACCCCCTCCCTCTCTCCCTCTTTCGGCCCTCGCTGTCTCATTCCACACTTTGACCCTCTCCCTTGCCACCATCTCTCATCCAGTGTCTCTCTCTCACTCCCTCAATTTCTCTCCCTCTGCCCTCTCTCCCCTCCCCTATCTCTCGTGCGCTCTCTATCTTGCACGCTCTCTCTCACTCTGCCTTGTGCGCTCTCTCTCTTCCGCGCTCTCCCTTGCGCTCACTAATCACTCTGTCTCGCTCCCTCCCTCCATCTCGCACACTCCCTTCGTCTCTCTAGCCATCACCCTATCTCTCCCTTGCACATCTCTCTCTCCACCCTCTCTCACTCTCGATCTCCCTCCCTTTGTGTGTGTGTCTCTCTCTCCCACCCCACCACACTCCGTTTTGCTTTGGCTGAATCTCTCTCCCTATTCGATCCCTATCCCTGGTTCTTCCCTCCCACCCCCCCCACCCCCCACCACCACCACCCCTCCACCCCCGAGGTGGTGAGAAAGAGACAGTGTGGAGAGAGAGCAAGGGAGAGAAATGTGGAGTCACAGTGAGGGAGAGGAAATGGGGAGGCCAGACTGGAGTGGGGGGTGACAGGGAGTTAAACCCATCTCCTGAACTCAGGGCCCGGTGCCCTCCCTTCCCTGAGGACCAGGACTTGGGGCTGAGTCTGTCTCTCTCCAGCTCAATTTCTCCAACACAAAGACACAGAACAACATTGGCCATTCTGCTGCTTGGCACGCTTTAATGAACGTTTTTTATTTTTTTTCAAATGGAAGTGATGGATACAGTCAGTGGGTTGGTGCCTTTTCTCATTGGCCCCTGAGTTGTGAGAAACATTGAAATATTTCGCTGTATCCCCCCTGTGGGATAAAGATGGACAAGCCAGAACTACCCTCAGTCTGTTACAATAGCGACAGGCTGCTCCATCGCTGAAACACTGAACTGAAATGAGAAAATCCCGGATGGATTGATTAATGAGGGAATTTGATTGATGGATGGATTTGGGTGAAGGGATATTTCAGCACATTCTTCAGCTGCTGCCTGAATTTAGTCTGGGTCATGGCATAAATCGCGGTGTTTGTGCAGCAACTGAGGAGCTGCAGCATGAAGCCCAATTCCCCTACAAAAGAATGGAGATATACAGCGTAATACCCATTCCACCACATCCGGTGCCACATAGAATACAGCATTAACATAGACCATAACAGGATGAAATTGGCCGAGATCACAAACAGTAAAATGATGGATTTTTTTCGGTTTCTCATTTCAGTGTCAGACTGAGCATCCACATTGTTGTGAGCACGGAGTCTTCTGCGGGCTCTGCTGGTCACTAAAATGTATCTGACGGTGACAACATTGAGCAGCAGAATCAAGAGAAATGGGACACACGGGGTTAAAATGTTGTGGAGGAACTCGATTGTGATCCAGAAACTGGAGATTCGAGCAAAGACTGATACACCACAAAACCAGGGCTGGTTCCCCAGCCAATACCAAGCCGTGAACATAAAATACCAGGAAATGTTCTTTAAACAGCTCAGCAGAGTCACTGCTCCCAGAACCACAGCCGCCGTTTTCTCACTGCAATATTTACTTTTCAGCTTCTGGCAACAAATGGCCACAAACCGATCAAAGGTGAAAGTGACGGTGAACCAGACAGAGCAGTCAGTGGCTGCATAAAGCAGAACGGCGTGGATATTACACACGGGGACGGAGTACAGGAAATAAAACTGTTTATCATAAACAATGGGAATGTGTCTCAGTATCAGGTCGAGGATAATGACCAAGAGATCCGCAGCTGCCATGGCCCCCAGGTAATATCTGACACATGGAGACAATCCACAATCTCTATAAAGCAGGACGTAGATGGTCACTACGTTAACTGTGAGGAAGGAAAAGAAACCCATTATCCATTAGCCTAGAGGCAAAGGGACCTGTTTGATTGGGGATCCAGTGAGATTTTCAAATGTGTCCCTGTGTTGAGGGATTTATTAAAATAATTGGAGCTGGAATAACAAATGGGAAGGTCTGGATTAGACAGAAATGTGACATAAACCACAAGAAACCCTCCCTTCCCAAACACACAGAGACGCATCCATAAGAACAGATGGTTTCTAGAACATTCCCACACACTCGATCACTCGAGAGCAGACACAGGTGAATCCTTCCCAGTTCCTAATACAGAGGGTGGAAACGTTGTGGTCCTTAAGGATTCTTTCCCAGTTTCCTGAAGGCAAATGGACTTTGTGAATTTCTGTATTTTGGTCTAGATTGTGGTCGATCTTGTGTCGGAGAGAAATGTAAACGCAGGGGAAATGTATTCACCCCTTCAACTGCCTGAGCGACATTCGGAGCCGTGTCTACTGCTTCCTGCAACGGGATCTCTTCCCTCGGGATCTTATCGTTTGTTCAATTCACTGACATACGTCCATTCACAAACAATGTAAGAAATAGAACGGTCCAGGGAATGTCAGTTACAGAATGTTGGGGACAGAACGTTCCTGGGAGTTTCAGTTATAAAATTTCGGGGACACAACTTTCTGGGAAATGGAAGTTACAGAATATCGAGGACAGAACGTTCTGGGGAATGGAAGTTATACAATGTCGGGGACAGAACTTTCCTGGGAATGTCAGTGAGAGAATGTCGGGGAAAGAACTTTCCGGGGAATGGAAGTTACTGAATGTTGGGGACAGAACGTTCCGGGGAATGACAATTGTAGGATGTTGGGGACAGAACGTTCTGGGGAACTCCTTGACCTGTTCATCACCTTTCCCCCCTACCCACCCCACCAACGTGATGTACTGTGCCTGGCACACTGTAACATTAAAGGGGTGAGAGACAGAGGGTCCAGTCACAGGAACGGGATTTAAAGTCATGCCAGATCAGTTGAATAGTTAGATATACCACATTTTCAATCCACCTCACAGAACCAGCCCAGACACCATACTCTCAGAGGAGATATCTGTTCATCGAGGAATACCGTGTCGACCAGGTCAGTGTACTGCTCAGTAAAACCCAGCAATCTGTCCAGATGTATCCATTGCACTGGTCAATAGAACCCAGCAATCGGTCCAGAGTGGAACACTGTGCAGATCATGACAAGGCACTTAACTTCAAACGCAGACTAGACAGCTGTGCACTATGGGAAGCTAAAATAGAGATATAAAAGCTACAGATGTTGGAATCCAAAGTAGATAGGCAGGAAGCTGGGAGAGCACAGCAAGCCAGGCAGTATCAGGAGGTGGAGTAGTTGATGTTTTCGGTGTAACCCTGCTGCAAGTCTCCTGAAGGAGGGCTACACCAGAAACAACAAATTCTACAGCATCTGATGCTGCCTGGGTTGCTGTGTTCCTCCAGCAAGTATTCAGCATGGGAAGCAGAGCAGCCCACAGCAGTGCATTGATTTATAAACCCGGACTAGATATTTTCAAGCACCAGCAGCTGTGCACTAATGTGTGAACATGAAACAAATATCCATCCAACATGGGGAGCTGCACAGACCACATCATTGTATTATCTAGAAACCTCAACCAGATACTCTGACAAGCACAGCGACTTGTGCAGTAATCACCCATGAATTAATCTGTAACCCAGAAGCAGTTACCCTCCCAGCATGTCGGACTGTGTACGCCACCCCAGTGCATTGATCTGTAACCCAGGAGCAGTTGCCCCAGCATGTAGGACTATGTACATCACCTCAGTGCATTGCTCAGTAGCACTGTATTAGATCCCTGCCCAGTGTGGAGAATCTTGCAGCCCATCCTGGAAGTGACAGGATATGCAGCTCCCACCCAATTGCAGTTGCATTTCTCCATTGGGCCGTAACACAGGGGTGCAGTGGGTGTGAAATTCAATGCCAGAGAGAGATGGCGGGGGAATCAGTTTAAATATCACCACATGAGAAGGGTTTGGGGTATAGACAGAGAGGGGGAGACTGAGAGACAGTGTCATGGAAGAATATGTTCCCAGGTTTCAGAATGCTGAAAAGTAGACACTTCAATAGCATCCTGTAACATGAGCCAGTCTTCCCAGGAAAGATGGGAGAAATGGGTATTGGTGTGAAGTCAGATGAGCATTTGTTCTGCATCTTTGTAACTGGAATTGGTTTCAACAGAATCTATGTGTCATTGGGCAGATTATAAAAATAATTTGACTTAGTGCCATTTTCATTGAGTGTGACAGAGGGATTGTCTGTACGAGGCTGAGCTAGTTTCCTGGTGCTATTTTATTGAACGTTCCTCATTAACTAACCCCCCACCACCACCCCATGGTGTCCTTCTCATCCAATGCCAGCCCGATTCTCCCACCTATCATGGCTGGAGGTACTCATCATCGCCTGGATGCCACTGGATATTCTGTGATCCCTGGCACTGGTACCATCTTTAAAAGGGCAATGGGCACACGGTTGAGCTTTCTCATTTTTGAGCTGCCCTGCACAGTTTACCCCGAGCATGGCAGATAAGGGGCAATTACACCACGGTTTGTCGACAGGAGCACGGTGGTCCTGGTGAATGGGCTAATACAGAGGGGGACCATTCTCTTCCCAGATGGTGCCACACCACCAGACTCGTTGAGCATGGCGTAAGCTCACCACCCAGCTCAGTGCAGTATTTGCAGTCTGAAGAAATGCCCAACAATACAGAATAAGCATCAATAACCTTCCCCACTCTGTCAGGTTAAGGGTCACCGTATTCTCTCTGCTCCCTCATGCTCACTGCATATCTGTTATAGCACCGACCCCCGAACAAGGCTCATGCTCCAACACTGTTACTGCCGCATGCAGCAACTTCCCCTCCATCCCAAACCTCTCTCTCTCTCTCTCTCTCTCTCTCTGTCTCTCCCCACACCAATAACACTGCATGGATACAACACAGTGGGCTGACTCCCTCACTATGTCCCCCATTCCCCACTACACAGCACTAACAGTCGGGACACCCACTCCCACCCTCACTCCCTCCCTCCCTTTCTCCCATTCCAGGAGAAACAGCCTGGAATAGGCTAGAAAAGGCCAAGCTGCTTGGTGAAGTGCCTGATATCCGCTCCCTCACCACCCCCCTTCCCGCCATGTGGGGAGGACCTTGATACGAGCCGGAGAGGACCAGGACGCCTCATCTGCAGATTCTGGAACATCCACGTCTCACCGACCGAGTAAGGAGCAATGTTCATTGAAGGGCAATTCTCACTTTAAACCCACTGGCAGCTCCGTTTCCCCCCGGCATAACTTAGAAGCAGTGGCCCTGATGCCATCTCCCTTTTGAATCGAGCTGGTACAAATAGAATCCCCACAGTCTCGGTGGGCAGGAGGGTGGGCTCACAACACATCGTCACCACCACCTCCCAGGAAGGAAGCAGTAAACAGCTCAGGTACTGAAACTAATCTGTGATAGTTACTGTTCTCCCTACCTGTCCTGATATCTTCAACTATCTGTGCTCATATATACCCAGGACCCTTTGCTCCTACTCTCCCAGTATAACAGTACAGCCTGTTTGAAAATGTCTTTCAGCCTTCTTCCTACAAAAGTGTATCACCTCACACTGCTCTGCATTGATCTCCTGCTGCAATACACCTGAACACTGCACCAACATGTGATTGTACAGTTAGAGTTCCACACTGTCCTCCATAGACTTTACAACTCATCCAAGTTTAGTGTCATCTCCAAACATTGAGATTGTCCTAGTGCCACAGTCCCATGAAACAACTGAAATCCTGCCCCACTCACTAGTGTGAGCAAGTGAAATACTGATATAATCCCACGGACGGAGTCGTGCTGTCAATGAAGCAACAAAATTCCTGATACTAACAAGACTGAGTGAATGAAATATTGACAAACTATAGAGCAAGAGAAATCCGGATTGGCTCCACTTATCTTTATTGACATCAAGATATTAATGTAATGAAGTTGAAAATGTGTACTGTATCTTTAAGAAAGAATGAATGTTGTCCTGAACTGAGAGGTTCCAAGCACCTGTGAATATGAGAGGATGGCAGACACAGAGTGTCAAGGACAACAGAAACTATGTCACATTTGGCTGTGAAATGCATAACTGAGATGTTGCTGTTTTGACAACAATTCGAATTTTACCAATCAGTTTAAATTATACCACAGTATACTAAAAACAATTCAAGTTCGAATTTATTGCTTTTCCAAAATCGAACCAATGAATTGATCCGATTTTATGGATATTTAAAATGCAGGCATTTTGAAAATTGCAGTCAGAGCAAATGCCATCAACACAGATCCAAGAGTTTAGGAAATACTCTCTATCAAACATATGAAACATATCCGCAGTCAACAGAAAGAAGATGGCCCAGGGAGACCTACAGCCAGAAGAAGACACACAAACAACAGCTGTTATGTGGTTTTGAAATTACGTTGATGTAATTTTAATAAGCATCTTTTTGAAACAGTATATTGCTATAGAGGTGGAATCGGGTAATAAACAGTTAAGAGAAAGAGGATCTCAGAATTGTGAATAGTTGTTGCAAAATCTTCACTTCCAAATTTAAAAATATGATGTTTTTATTTAATAGTCGAATTTGGGAGTTCTCTGTCACTCATACTTTAACAGTTTACGAAGTGAATTGAGTATTTCTTTATATTTAGTTTAAATTACCAGATGAGCTTCACGCAGTGTCCTAGGGCAGGTCTGGCAGTCTCTGTGGTGCTTAAGTAATGTAATACCACCCTCTTCTGGCCTCCCAACGCCACTGCACAGGAATTGTCAGAGGGTGAAAACCATCAGGGATACATACAGGGAGGGGGAAGGAGGAGGCAGCTGCTTACAGCACCATCCAAACTGATGTCTTATCCATGTACTGATCTAAATGTCCTTTAAACGTTGTAACTGTCCCTGCTTTCACCGCTTCCTCTGGGAATTCATTCCACACAGAAGCCACATTATGTCTAAAACAATTACCTCTCATGACTTTTGTAAATCTTTTTCCTAGCACCTTAAAATATCCTTCGGTTTTGAATCCCCAACTCTCGGGTAAAGACATCTGCCCTTCAGCTTATCTGTATCCCTCATGATTTTATAAACCTCTGTAAATTTACCCCTTAATCTCATACTCTCCAGTGAAAAAAGTCCCAGCCTACCCAGCCTCTCCTTATAGCTCACTCCCTTCATTCAAGTTAATCTCTTCTGACCCCTCTCCAGCTTAATAATATCAAGGTCAATAGTATCAAAGTAAATAGTCAAGGTGTTTTCTAAGGGTAGGGGAGACCAAAACTAGACGACATAAGTTTAAGGTGAGAGGGGAAACATTTAAAAGTGACCTAAGGGGCAGTTTTTTTCACTGAGGATGGTGTGCCTATGGAATGAGCGGGCAGGGTGACCAGACTGGACACAGTATTCCAGAAGAAATCTCACCAATGTCCTGTACAACCTCAACATGACATCCCAATCCCGATACTCATACGTCTGACCAATGAAAACAAGTGTGATAAACACCTTCTTAACCACACTATCTATATGTGAAACAAATTTTAAAGAATTATACCCGACGGCCTCAGTCTCTGTACTACAACACTGCCAAAGGCCCGACTTTTAATTGTCTGGATCTTGCTCTTGTTTGATTTACCAAATCCATTACCTCACATTAATCCAAAATAAACTCCATCTGACATTCCTCAGCCCAGTGAGTGATATTACCACCTCATCACCTTCCCAGTTTAATTTTAAAATTCCCTCCCGCTTTCCAGGAGGCCTGCACATTTCGGCCTTGATTTTCCCAAAGATCCTGAACTTGGTTTGCTTTGTGTGGTTAAGGTGAGGAGGACAGATTGCAGACACCGTCAGTGGGGAGGAAAGGCTGGACAATAATCAGTGGCTTGGTATCATTTCATGGTTTTAGGAACAAAGCAGTCACAAGTGAGATTTGGGTAATACAGATGGGTGTTTTGGGGACAGAGGTTATGGTCCTTCTCTGATCCTGGTGTTCAATAATAAATATCTATTCGTGACCCTTTATAGTGCAGAGTGGGTTTGGAAATGTCTTTCCCTAATATTGCAGACTACACATAATAGCGATTAAATATGGTCATAGTTAATTTCGATGTCACAGTACATGCAATCAATATCTTACAGTTGAGACAAATATCTTGCATTTGTTTAACAATACAAAGTGTTTTGTGTAGTTCAGTCATGGTAACTTGATTACAATAAATCCATATCGAGCTGAAAGCTGACACTTAAAATACGATCCAAAATCTAGGTATGGGAGTGTAGTGGGTAGTGTCCCTGCCTCTGAGTCAGTGCTCTGGAGTTGATTCCAATTCCTGAACTTGTTTAGTAGTGTTCCTAGCTCTGGACTATAAGATATGGATTCAAGTCCTGCCTGTTGTGGAGGTATGTCATAGCATGTCAGAACAGGCTGATGAGCAAACACACAGGAGAATAATGTTACAGCTTTATGAATATTGCCGAGTGGTGCTAGTGTCCCTGTCTCCAGGTAAAAAAGGTCTAGGTGTAAGTCCCACAGAAGTGTCTCATGATATATCTGAGCAAACTGATTAAAATGTACTTAGAATTGTGATTTGGTGGAGAAGGGAGAGGTGTCAGTATTGAATTTCAGAATTTAGACCCGGGATAACTGAAAGCACAGCTATTCGCGATTAGAGTCACATTTTCCAGCAGTAAAGGTTTATAAAATTAAAATGCTCATGGTTAGAGTGGGTAGTCAGGGTTTTTCCCAAGGTTAGGGACATCCAAAACTAGAAGGTATTGGTTGAAAGTAAGAGGGGAAAGGATTTGAAGAGGCCTAAGGGGCATGTTTACATACAGAAGGTGGTGTGTATATGGAATGAGCTGCTAGAGGAAGTGCTGGTGCAAATACAACATGTAAAAGACAACTGGATACTGACAGACCTTTACTGAAAGCCCTTTCCTGATGAAGGGCTTTTGCCCGAAACGTCGAATTTCCTGTTCCTTGGATGCTGCCTGACCTGCTGCGCTTTAACCAGCCACACATTTTCAGCTCTGATCTCCAGCATCTGCAGACCTCACTTTTTACTACTGACAGACCTGCCAAGCTTTTCCAACAATTTCTGTATTTCTTAAAAAATGCATTCATTTTAGCAAAGGTATTCTGAATAAATTAAGCATTTTATTTTTTTAATGACCCAGTGCCATGGAAACCTATCTTCAAATCGACCGAAACCATTTTCTGCTAAGGGTATGGCTCTGTGTACGACAGCAGCAATGATGCACCTACATGGAACAGGGAATGTGATGGAGACATAGTTTGGGCAATGTACAAGGAGACCTCACATGGTCCAGTTTGGGAGAGGGTGACATTACTGTGTGATTCAGCTCAGAGACGAAGAAAGTGTAATAAGCCCGAGAAGGAACGGCCTATTGCACTCTCTATCCTTCTTTGTGTGCGAGCTAAAACAAAAAATCTCCAGTCATTGTTACCATTCTTATAGAATGTGAATCCCTGCAGTGTTGAAACAGACCCTTTGGCCCAATAAGTCCATACCAACCTTCCCGGACCCGTTCCTCAACAATTACCCTGACTAATGTATCTAACCTAGAATCCCCAGAACATTACAAATAATTTAACATAACCTACCCACCTAACCTACACAGTTTGATCTGTGCGAGGAAACTGGAGCACCCATTAGACGCTCACGCAGGCAGGGGGAGAATATGCAAACTCCAAACAGATAGTCACCCGAGGCTGGAATCAAACCCAAGTCCCTGGTTCTGTGAGGCAAATCCCATTGCTAGCATCTTGTCTGAGTAGAGTATCTTCAGAAACAATAACATTTTGGATAATCTCTCAATTTTTCGTTGAGTTATGAGTTACACTAATATCTGGACAAAGCTTTCTCAAGTTAAAATTGCAGAGATTTTGTGTGTGTGTGTGTGTGTGTGTGTGTGTGTGTGTGTGTGTGTGTGTGTGTGTGTGTGTGTGTGTGTGTGTGTGTGTGTGTGTGTGTGTGTGTGTGTGTGTCAGTGTTTTGAGAAAGGGAAATATTGATGATATATTTGCAATACTCAAACACTTTGCAATTCTTCTTTCCATCATAGTTGGAGTACCGTTGCTCTGGATCATAAACGTGCTATTTTAGCAGATTAAAGAAACTAGCCTGACTTATTTTTAAAACTGACCCTGATCCAGTCTGACACTGATGGTTACATTTAACATTTGTTGTGAGCAGTGAAGGAGAGGGACGAGAAAGGAAACAGTGCCCCAAAAAGCCGGGGAACTATAGACCGGTGAGCCTGATGTCAATGGTGTAAAGTTGTTGGAGGGGTTTCTGAGGGATAACATTTACATACATTTGGGAAAGCAAGGGCTGGTCGGTGTAGACAACGTGGATTTCTGCATGGAAAATCATGTCTCATTAATTGGTTAAGTTTTTTGAAGAGGAGACAAGGAAGGCAGTTTGGTAGGCATTGTCTATATGGACTTCAACAAGGTGTTCATTTAAAGAACAAACAGCAAAGAAAATTTACAGCCCAGGAGCAGGCCCTTCGCCCTCTAAGCCTGAGCCCATCCATATGTACTGTCTAAATCTGTCGGTCAGTTCCTAAGTACCTGTATCCCTCTGATCCACACCTACTCATGCATCTGTCCAGACGCATCTTAAATGAATATACCGTGCCTGCCTCTACCACCTCTGCTGACAACGCGTTCTAAAAGCCCACCACCCTCTGTGTGAAATGCTTGCCGCGTATATCCCCCTTAAACATTCCACCTCTCACTTTGAAAACACGACCTCTCGTTATTGAATCCTTCACCCTGGGAAAAAGCTTGTTTCTATCCATCCTGTATATCCCCTTCATGATTTTGTAAACCTCAATCAGGTCACCCCTCAAACTCTTGTTTTGTAGTGTAAATAAACCTAACCTACTCAGCCTCTCTTCATAGCTAGTGTTTCGTTACATAGAACATAGAACATAGAAGGATACAGCGCAGTACAGGCCCTTCGGCCCTCGATGTTGCGCCGACCGAGTCCTACCTAACCTATACTAGCCCAATAACTTCCAAATGCCTATCCAATGCCTGCTTAAATGAACATAAAGAAGGAGAGTTCACCACTGATACGGGCAGGGCATTCCATGAACTCACAACCCGCTGTGTGAAGAATCTACCCCTAACATCTGTCCTATACCTACCACCCCTTAATTTAAAGCTATGTCCCCTAGTAACACCTGACTCCATTAGCGGTAAAAGGTTCTTAGTATCTACCCTATCTAAACCCCTAATCATCTTATACACTTCTATCAGATCTCCCCTAAACCTTCTCTTCTCTAATGAGAACAGCCCCAAGTGCCTCAGCCTTTCCTCATACGATCTTCCTACCATTCCAGGCAACATCCTGGTAAACCTCCTCTGCACTCGTTCTAAAGCTTCCACATCCTTCCTATAGTATGGCGACCAAAACTGCACACAATACTCCAGATGAGGCCTCACCAGAGTCTTATACAACTGCAACATGACCTCAGGACTCCGGAACTCAATTCCTCTGCCAATAAAGCCCAGTACACCATATGCCTTCCTCACAGCACTATTTACCTGGGTGGCAACTTTCAGAGATCTGTGTACATAGACACCAAGATCCCTCTGCTCATCTACACTACCAAGTAGCCTACCATTAGCCCAGTAATCCATCATCTTGTTATTCCTACCAAAGTGAACGACTTCGCACTTAGCTACATTGAATTCCATTTGCCACATTTCCGCCCAGCTCTGCAACTTATCTATATCCCGCTGTAACCTACCACTTCCTTCCTCACTATCCACAACTCCACCGACTTTCGTGTCATCCGCAAACTTGCTTACCCAGCTTTCAAGTCCTTCCTCTAGATCATTTATAAAGATAACAAAAAGCAATGGTCCCAAAACAGATCCTTGTGGTACACCGCTAGTAACTGCGCTCCAAGATGAACATAATCCATCAACTACTACCCTCTGTCTCCTTCCAGCCAGCCAATTCCTAATCCAAACCTCTAATGTATCCTCAATGCCATACCTCTGAAGTTTTAGCATTAGCCTACCATGGGGAACCTTATCGAACGCCTTACTAAAATCCATATACACAACATCTACTGCTTTACCCTCATCCACTTCCTTAGTCACCTTCTCAAAGAACTCAATAAGGTTTGTGAGGCACGACCTGCCCTTCACAAAACCATGCTGGCTATCCCTGATCACGTTATTCCTACCCAGATGTTCATAAATCTTATCCCTTACCATTCTCTCTAAGACTTTGCCCACCACTGAAGTCAGACTCACTGGCCTATAGTTACTAGGGCTATCCCTACTCCCTTTCTTGAACAATGGGACCACATTCGCTATCCTCCAGTCCTCTGGTACTATTCCCGTTGACAATGACGACATAAAAATCCAGGCCAATGGCTCTGCTATCTCCTCCCTAGCTTCCCATAGGATCCTGGGGTAAATGCCATCAGGCCCAGGAGACTTATCTATATTCATCCTTTCCAATATTCCCAAAACCTCTTCCCTGCATATTTCCAGGGTATCCATTCTAATTATTTGTGATTCCATATTCACATCAGCAACAGTGTCCTGTTCCTGAGTGAATACTGATGAAAAGTACTGATTTAATGTCTCTCCAATCTCCTCCGCCTCCACACACAACTTCCCACTACTATCCTTGACTGGACCGATACCTACCCTAGTCATCCTTTTATTCTTGACATACCTGTAGAAAGCCTTTGGGTTTTCCCTAATCCTACCAGCTAAAGACTTTTCATGTCCCCTTCTCGCTTTTCTTAGCTCCCTCTTTAGCTCCTTCCTGGCTACCTTATAACTCTCAATCGCCCCTACTGAACCTTCACGCCTCATCTTTACATATGCCGCCTTCTTCCCTTTCACAAGGGACTCCAATTCCTTACTAAACCACGGCTGCCTCACAAGGCCCTTTACACCATGCCTGACTGGTACATACCTATCGAGGACACGCAGTAGCTGCTCCTTGAACAATCCCCACATCTCATTAGTGTTCTTCTCTTGAAGCCTGTTTTTCCAATCCACACAACCTAAGTCATGCCTCACTGCATCATAATTTCCCTGCCCCCAGCTATAGCTCTTGCCCTGCGGCGCACGATTATCCCTCTCCATCACTAAAGTAAAAGTCACCGAGTTGTGGTCACTGTCCCCGAAGTGCTCACCTACCTCCAAGTCTAACACCTGGCCTGGTTCATTACCTAGAACCAAATCCAATATAGCCTCCCCTCTTGTTGGCCTGTCGACATATTGTGTCAGGAAACCCTCCTGCACACATTGTACAAACACCGACCCATCTAATGAACTCGAGCTATAGCTCTCCCAGTCAATATCTGGGAAGTTAAAGTCCCCCATAACAACCACCCTGCTACCTTCACTCTTTTCCTGAATCATCCTGGTTGGTAGACAGATTAGTAAGTTTCAGTACATGGGATACAGAAGAAGCTAGCCACAATTGTCTTGAAGTAAGAGGGATATTTTTCAGACTGGAGGCTTGTGAGCAGCAGTGTGGAGCAAGAATCAGTACTGAGTGCACTTCATTTCATTATTTATGTAAAGGATTTGGATGTGAAAATCGGTGCCACAGTTAGCAAGCTTACAGATGACATCAGGAATGTGGTGTAGTAGATTATCTCAGAGTATAACGAGACCACAATTAGATGTGAAAAAGAGGCAAGGAATGACAGATGAAGTTTAATTTAGATAGATACGAGGTTTTGCATTTTGGGAAGGCAAATCAGGGCAGAAATTATACACTTAATGATAAGTTCCTGGGGAGTGTTGTAGAACCAAGTTACATAGGGCTGCAGGTACATTGTTCCTTGAAAGGAGTCACAGGTAGGCAGAGTGGTGCTGAACACATTTGGCACGTTTGCCTTAATCAGTCAGAACATTGAATAAAGGTGTTGTGGTGGCATGTTGCATCTGTACAAGATGTTGGTGAGGCCACTTTAAGAATACTACGTGCAACGCGGTTGTCTGCAGAACAGATTTACACAGATGTCCCAGGACTGGAGGTTTGAGCTTTATGGAGAGGTTGATTAGGTTGAGGTGTTTCCTCTGCCGTGTCAGAGGTTGAGGGTTGACATTATAGAGGTTTATAAAACCATTAAGGGCATGGATATTCTGAACAGCCACGCTCTGCTCCCAAGGATAAAGGGGTCCAAAACAAGAGGGCATAGGTTGAAGGCGAGAGGGTGAATGATTTAGATCGGACCTGAAGATAAATGTTTCACACATAGAGTGGTGTGTGTACAGAAAGTGCTGTCATAGGAAGTGGTGAAGGTGGTTACAGTTGCACATTTAAAAGTATCTGAGAGGTAGGATATTGGCCAAATTCTCGCAAATGGGACTCGATCAGATTTGATATCTGATCGGAGTGAACAGATTGGACTAATGGGTCTGTTTCTGTTCTGTATGACTCTCTGATTCTACAAAAGGGATGATGAAAAATTCAGACATGACCTTTCAAGTCGGAATTCTCTTCACTGGAAGTTTATCATGCCTCTATGTTCACATTGATTGAAAGCTGCATTAGTTAAATATTTGACAGAGGAGTGAGTCACGCATAATGGGATGCAGACACGAAAGTAGAGCTGAGACCCCAACTTGATCAGCCACGATCTTAGTGCCTGGTGGAGAAGGCTCAAAGTATACAATGACCTGCTCCTGTTCCTCAGTCCCATGTTTCTGTGTTCCATTCAGCCCCTCAAACCTGCTAGACAGGAACAGTTGGAGGCCACTTACTCCTATAACCTCGTGCTCAGAAACTTAGGAGACCATTCAGACTCCCAAGACTGTCGCACACGCTTTGAAGTGATTTGGAAAATGTGATTGGAATATCCAGGCACGGGTATAAAAGAGGCTCCTCATCTCTCTTCGCAGAGCTTCCACTCTATGCAACTTGTGCTTCATTTGTCGGCCATTGTATTCACTGTATTCACTGTGAATACAGCCCACATGCCTCACCAGGCAATGGCTCACAAAATTAAAATAAACCCAAGGCCTCCCTAGCTGTTTACTCAAATGGTCTGAAGTAGCCAGCTTTGTAACAATCGATCAATCGCTCTCTTAAAATAATCCAGGACGAAATAACCTCTTAAAGCCGCAGCTTCATCACACTTGTCAGCACATCGAGCTGTTAAACTGGAACTGGGGTAACCCAATCAGGCCCTTGGCCCTGTCCAATTGGACGAGGAAGAAGCCAGTCAGTCCGTTGAGTCACTTACACAGCAATAGGATGAGGTCACTCAGCCCTTTGAGTCAATTACACAGGAACAGGAGGAGGCCATTCCCCCTCAATGCAATTACACAGGGACAGAATGAGATAGTTGATGATGATTCGTGATGAACAGCTTATGCCCAAAACATCAATTCTCCTGCTCCTCAGATGCTGCCTGACCTGTTGTGCTTTTCCAGCAATCCATTCTCTACTCTGATTTCACGAATCGGCAGTTCTCACTGTCTCCTAATTGATGATCCAATATGATGACCAAGTGGAACATAGCCTGCACAGACTGCTCCACGTTGTTCCTCGTGGCTCCATTGCTTATGATACATACGTGGGACTTTAACGTGATTTTCTCACGGTGAGGAGGGAAGCCATCTTTCTTCTGTGAAGTCTCAAGAAGGCATCTTTAGTCTCCGAGAAAACAGCCCTGTGTTGTCTCTGTAGGGCGGAAGCTGGTAGGGATGGCTACCTGTTTCAGATGGAAGGTATTGTGGCTGCTGTCTGGGATTTTTGAACAACACGCCGACTGCACAATAATGAGGGGAGAGTTAATTAAATCATATAAACTATTAGGAAAGCCACGTTACACCGATGAATGGACTCTCTATGTTCAAATAATGCTGATCTTGTTCATGTTGACCTTGTCTAGTGCACGTCCTGTTTAGTGTAACTTGTGTGCCTTACTCTGTCCAAGTCTATTTCTACCCTATGATCTGCCTGGTCATGCTTACTATGATTTGCCTCCACTGCTCATAAATAAAATGTTTCCCTGTACTGAGGTACACGTGACAATAAATCAAACCAACCAATCCTGGGTAAAGTATGGAATTTCTCACCCTATCAATGTCTCTTTTAGAAATAAGTGATTGCTGCGCAGCCTCGTGTTTCAGTATCACCATTTCTTCGTCTCTCACAGCTCTACCGATTAAACACTCAGCTTCTTTACTCTATCCTCATGTTACCATCATCCGAGTCTGTGGTAAGGAGATCATTCCTTACAAAGGAGATCAAATCTGTGGAGAGTGCCCCAAATGCTCTCTCGGTATGTCTCTACAACAGCAGGAAGGTGGCTTTACTTATACAACATAGAACATAGAACAGTACAGCACAGAACAGGCCCTTCAGCCCACGATGTTGTGCCGACCACTGATCCTCATAATGTACTCGAATCATCTTACAAGGAAGGACAGCATACCATTGACTGCACCCATTACTTACACAGGGTTTGATTCGGAGCAGTGAGCATAGACTTGTGAGTGGGAGGTCATATTCCATAATGTGCTGGAGTTCTTTGATGAAGTGACCAAGATGTTTGATGAATGCAGATTGATAGACGTAATCTCTGCAGATTTCAATAAGGCCTTGGATAAAATTCCCACATGGCAGGCTGCTCTGGAAGTTTGCATCGCATGGAATGCTGGGGGAACTGGACAAGTGGATACACAGTTCGCTTGATGACAAGAAGTACAGGGATTAGTGGAACGATGATGTCCAGACCGAAGGCTGCATCCATTGCTGTTTATTATCTATGATTTATTTAAGAATGTACAAGGCATGATTATTAAGTTTACAGATGGCACTAAAATAAGTGGTAGCGTGATCAGTGAAGAAAATTGTCAGAAATTGCAGCAGGACCTTAATCAGGTGGGCATGTGTGCCCAGAAATGGCAAATAGAATTTAATATAAATGTGTGTGGTCTTGCATTTTGGAAACTCAAATCAAGATAGGAGTTTCATGGTGATTGGGAGGTCCTTAAGGAGTGTAGTGGGCAGAAGGACCTTGGTGTTCAGGGGCATGGTTCTCTGAGAGTGGAGTCACATGTAGACAGGGCAGTGAAGAAGGCTTTTGGCACACTGGCCTTCGTCAATCAGGACATTGAGTATAGAAGTTGGGAAGTTAGGTTGCAGTTACACAAGACTTTGGTAAGTCACACTTGGAGTATTGTGTTCAGTTTTTGTCACCTTGTTAGATGGACGATGTTATGAATTTAGAAAGAGTGTAGAAGAAATTTACAAGGAACCAATGGTCTGAGTTATAGGGAGAGTTTAGATAAGCTAGGACCTTTTTCTTTAGACTATAGGAGACTGCGCGGGGAACTTATCGAGCTGTATAAGGTCATGAGGGATATGGATAGGATTAATGCTCTCAGTCTTTTTCCAGGGTTTAGAGAATCGAGGACTAGAGGGGATTAGTTTACATTGAGAGGGGAAGGAATAAAAGGGAACCCGAGGGGCCACATCTTTTCACAGAGGATGGTACATGGATGAGCTGCCAGCAGATGTGGTTGAAGGTGGTATGTTAACAACGTTTCAAAAGCATTTGAATTATTATGTTGTTACGAAAGGACTATAAGGATATAGGCCAGCTGCAGGTAAATGGGATTAAAGTGGATGGACATTTACAACGTAGAGTCGAACCCTTATGTTAATTAAAACCAAACACCCTGAAAAGCTCGCCTCAGCTCGTAATCTGTTGAAATTTGAGCGACACAGATATCCGATATTACACTATTTAAACAAAAATTAATAAGTTAATTTCTTAACTTTAATAACGAACACTAAACAACTATTCCCAAATACAATCCCCTCTTTTCTTAATTAATTACTATCTGACTCCAACTTTGTAAAAATATGCTATTCCATATATTGAACCTTGCAATCTCAAGACCACGCAGTTTCAGTCTTTCCTGCAGTGTTCACTCTTCCAGCTGCTGATCTCCCTGGGTCATGTTTTGTTTACTGCAACGAGGTTTTAAATGAACATGTATCTCTGGCAGAGAGTGCATGATATGGCCAGTTAGCACTCCTGCTGTTGTATGGCAGTGGCTCTCCCTCTAGTGTTCAAAATGTTGGGTTTATATACTCCCCATGATATAGTAATTCTCATAATTTGATTGCTTTCCAGGTGTCCAAACAATAATATTCAAATTCCGTTGCCTCCTTGTATCCTGAAAGTTATTTAAACTCTTTGATTTTATTTGAATTGCTGTCAAAATAGCAAACAAAATTTAGGTATCCATTTCCAGGTCATGGTGACATGTGGAACAGTCTGACCTTTAGCTGGCATCTGTGGCTGTACTTTCTATTCAGCAAAACCTGTTCTGTCTTAAAGTGATCAGACATGTTTTCGGCTTCATAACACCGCTCCCCTTCAAAAACAAAATGAACCATCAGATTGAAAAGATGGTTTCATTTCTTTTCCTTTAATTCTTAATCCAAGTATTATGAAATCCAAAAGTATTAATTTCAGTTATACCATTCATATTAATTCTGCACAATCATATAGCGCTGGAATAAGTCAGATCTGATCTACACGTTTTCCTTTCAATCGGCGATAACACATCTGCTAACACATTTTTTTGGACCCACGACATGTACATTTTCTAAGTTTAAAGTTGATAACATAAGACTCCAATGAAATAGTCTAATATTATGCTCTTTAAATATTCCAAAACATGCGAAAGGATTGCTGCTGTTGTCCACAACCATCTCCAACAATTTGTTTGTCATATAATCATTAAAATTTTGTCAGGTCAGTACCAAACTCAATCATTCTTTTTCAATAATGGAGATGTTGTTTTTTTTCTGGTGGATATTGAGTTTTTTTCGACAAGTAGCTAATTGGAAATTCAATTCCATCATCATCTCTCTGTATCAATACATCACTGAGCCGTGTATACGTGGCATCAAACACAAATTTAGATGGGTTTCAAAATATTTGGTGTAGCTAAAGCTGGTGCAATGCTTAATAATGACTTTAAATTCTGAAATGCCTCCTGGCATTGTTCTGTCCACTAAAATTTTGTGTTCTTCTTTAGTAAATCCATCAGTGGTGCCAATATGCTGCTGACATTTGGAACAAACTTCCGATAGAATCCACTCATGTCCAAAAATCAAAGGATTTAATTCTTTGAGGATGCTCATGGAAATTCCTCAAAGCCCTTCATCTTTATGTTCCATGGCGTCAAACTTCCATTTCCAATGTAATGTCTCAAGAACGTCACCTCTGCCTTCGTGAATTCTGTTTTCTTTAATTATTGCTAAGTTTGCTTCTTGTATCGTTCAATATGCGCGGTCAACTGTAACATGTCAGCTTTCAGCGTGCTAAAGATCACGTAATCATAGTTTGGGAGAAGATTTGTAGCTTGGGTGCTCGTTGTTGTCGTTCTGTTCGCCGAGCTGGGAGTTTTTTTTTCAAACATTTTGTCCCCTTTCTAGGTGACATCCTCAGTGCTTAGGAGCCTCCTGTGAAACGCTTCTGTCATGTTTCCTTCGGCATTTATAGTGGCTTGTCTCTGCAACTTCTGGTTGTCAGTTGCTGTCCGCTGCAGTGGCCGGTATATAGGGTCTAGACAACCGGAAGCGGCAGAGACAAGCCACTATAAATGCCGAAGGAAACATGACAGGAGACTCCCAAGCACTGAGGATGTCACCTAGAAAGGGGACGAAACGTTTGCAACAAAAACTCCCAGCTCAGCGAACAGAACCACAACAATCACTACATCATACAGATAAACTGCAGAATTTGTTCATCTGGCCACAATTCTGTTCCTGAGTCCGAAATGTGGCCGGAGCATTATTCATTCACATGACTTACTCGATAACGTTTTTGTCATATCCGGTATCTTTAGCAGATAGTTTAACTGACTCAGCATTTTTTTTTTAGTTGAAAGGGGCCACTGACCCTGGCTTTGAAGGGATTTCCTACCACTGGTGGCAACACTAATATTTCATCCCTACAGGAAATCATCAAAGTATCAGAATATTTATCTACCACCTGCTTCACTCTAGGCTGTGTCCTCTTCAGGTGCTGTTTGGCTAACTCACCTACTCGATCTATCTTTCTCTCACCTCACATAAATAATCCAAGTGTGAGATCTCTGACTTTGGTCCTGTCAATTTATGTTTGATTATTTTCAAAGGACATTGCACTTCATGTACGAATGAAAACTCAAAGAAAGTAAACTGAGAAGATTTATTTGTGGCACATCTCTGATGGCAAGCAATTTAATGGGACACCTTTATCCCAACCATTCAGGCAATCCTGACAGTACGTTGTTAATATGGTCCTCGGCTTCTGATGCTACATTTCCAAGGCTCCCTGTGTTTCAGAATGAGACGCTCTTGATTTGAAGTGCTGTATGCCTCAGCTCTCCATGGCTTCCTAAAACAGCTGAGCAGTAAAATGAGACCCTTGGCATGATTGAATCTGTCTGTATAGCCCACAGCGAGTAAAGAAAGCTGCCTTCTCCCCCACCTCCCTTTTTGCCTTAACACTCCAATAATGGAATTGCCCCTGACAATCTGGTGGACACAGCCATTATGGTCAGCAAATATTGGTTTTTCCACTTTTATTTTAGAAAGGAGTGTTACACAATTAATCATAACCCAGTGAAAGGTTCTTCAAATGCAAGAATTGGCACCAAAAATGCTGGTTTTATTACTGCCTGTGACGTATATACCATTTGGCATGCATGGTGTACAACAAAACTTTACCAGGTCTTTGTGCATTCCAGGTACAGAAATGATCCTGTACCTTAGCCTGAGTCTTCTGTACACCTAGGTGACCACCTGTAGTTAGTTCTTGTGCTACCCGTAACAGTATAAGCTACCGGTAACACAATCCGGTGCACTTCAGTCCATTTTCCTTCTGTACTGACCTATCGTGGTCTCCATTTTAATTTTAGGATTCTTTCTTGAAGTTAATAACGTTCGACAATACATTCTGATTCTTCTCTCGCTCTCTCTCTCTCTCTCTCTCTCTCTCTCTCTCTCTCTCTCTGTGTGTATGTGTGTGTATGTGTATCTGAAGTAAGTCCATTAGCCTTTCGGGACTAAACATGCCTGCCGGACCCTCTTCCTGTTCAGATTTTTCCTGCACCGTTGCATCAAACAGGGTGTCAGTTCATTTAACATCAACTCCTTTGTCTTTTATTTAGTTTTTCCTTCCTAGTGGGATCTTGTTACTACACAGTCTGAAAAAAATCCTGGGTATTTTTTCTTTAAACTACCTAGTTCCCTCTTCTTCCTTTAACTTCTCCACTACAAAGGGGTGCCTCTCCCACCTTGGATCCTGCTAAATCGTTCCCAAGAATAAACTGTACTTCTGCAACGAACACTCACTCACTTCACTGTTACTTCCCCAATCTTGATTTGGCACTCCAACCTGACGTTTCTTTCCCCCAACCTTAATTTCTTCCCCCATTCTACAAATTATCACTCTCTTGAGTAACGTACAGAAAGAGTGAAAATACTTCCATCTCTTAACATTAGAGGCCGAGAGAAAGTGAGGGCTGCAGATGCTGGAGATCCCAGTTGAAAAGTGTGGGGCTGGAAAAGCACAGCATATCCGGCAGCATCCGGGAGGCAGGAGAGTTGACCTTTCAGGCCCAAGTCTTTCATGAGGAAAGTTGGGGGGGGGTAAGAAATTAGTCGGAGCTTGGGGGTGGAGCTGGGTTGAAGGGAGATTGGAAGGCGATAGTTCGATGCAGGTGGAGTGAATGTGATAGGTCAGAGAGGAGGGTGAAGTAGATAGGTATTAGGACAGCTGGACCCCTCAAACTATACAGCATCAACATTGACTTCACCAATTTCCAAATCTCCCCTCCCCTAACCTCATCCCAGATCCAACCGTTCGACTTAGCACTGCCCTCTTGAACTGCCTTAATTGTCCATCTTCCTTCCCACCTACCCACTCCACCCTCCTCTCCGACATATTACTATCACTCCCACCTACATCTTCCTATCACCTTCCCAGGGACCCGCCTGCAGGCCTATCTCCTACCCTCCTATTTATCTTTCAGCTCCCTTGTACCCCTGCCTCATTCCTGACAATGGGGTTAGGCCTGTTATGTCGATTGTCCTGCTCTTCGGATGCTGCCTGATCTGTTGTGCTTTTCCAGTGTCTCATTTCTCAACTATTAGACACTGAGCAGATCCAGTACCTGGCAAAATTACAATTTCTTGCCCTTCACCCCTTCCATTTCTGAGTAAACTTTATCCACAGAGAAAAAAAATTTTATAGAGATCAGGCACTGACTCCATAACCAGCCCCGGGTTAGGCTATGCACTCTCCTGCAGCTCCTCGGCTCCACTTGGGGTCTCCTTTATCAGTTTCATTAATGCCAGTGGCTTAATCTCTTTTACCACATCTTTTCCCAAAGTGTCTTTCTTCAATGCCCAGTACTGCGCATCTCAGTTCACTGCAGTGAAACACCTTTTTCCCTATGCCCTTCTTAAACCATCAGCACTGTAAATTTCAATCTCCTTACAGGAATCTCCTTTAATCTGTAATCTCCTCTGTAATCTCCTTTCAACCCCCTTTGGCTTTTTTTCACCTGTGGTAAACTATTGCCAGTGTCCTCTACTGTGCACTTTGCAATGTAGGATCTCCTTTTTTTCCCAATTTCTATCCCTCACAGGATGAAAATCCTCCCAGAAGGTAAATTTCAACTCATGCAAAAATGCATATTTACCTGCCATTCTTGCCACGCTTCTCAATTGTTGAACTTCTGTTCATCAAATGAATTCTTACCATCTCTGGATTTGAGTCTTTAAACTCCGCCAGCAGAATAATCTCCCTTCGAGCCCCACAGGTCTTATCCATTGTTAAGGCCTATACCCATCTTTCGAAATGACTTTGTATAATTATTTCAAACTCAACATAACTCTGACCTGGTTCCGTCTCTATATTTCTGAACCTCTGCCTATATTCTTCTAGGACCGATGCATAACCACTCAAAATATCCAGTTTAAAATCTGCATGATCTCTTGAACCCTCATCTGACAGCACTGCACATGCCAACTAGCAGTGCCTATCAGCTAAGTCTGCACTAGCATTACCCACAAGTTCACTGGACACGCCATCTGCAGAGCCATTTTTTCAAGTGAAATAAAAATAAATGATTTGACATTTCTTCCATCAAAATATTGGAATGTATTAAAAACGTTGTATGCATCCCTACGGTTCTCCCTTCATCTCCATCCTGCTCATTTAACTTACTTGTCTAATTCCCACATTCTGTATTGCAAATTCTCTCTCTCTTTCTTTTTCCTCTCTTTCTCTTTCTTCTCTTTCTGTTTCCATTTCTTTCTTAATCTTCTAACATCAGTTGACATATTAGCATTTTGAGTTTTTTCTAACTCTAATGCACTTCTCTGTTTCTCTGACACGTCAAAGTGCTTGACTGACTCCATTATAATTATAGCTTTCCTTTTGTCCATGGTTAAATCCAATTCCAACCTATTTGTTAATTCTAAATAAGGTCGTTCTTACAGCTTTCTAAACTTCCTTGGCAAATTTGGGAAGCTCTTTGCTAATGTTAAAAGCATTTCCCTCATTTTTACTTTAACCATCCACAATTAAACAAAATTAAACGAATTTTCCCACTGGTTTTATTTGAAGACCTCGGTCACTAATTGCCACGTGTTGGAATCTGCTGGGACATTTTGTATCCCACGTCTGTTCATATCTGTCCAAATCCCATACGACAAGGCCCCAAACTGCTATGATATCAATGTCGAACCTCCCTGTTAATTAAAAACACACACCCAGAAAAGCTAATGTTAAAACATGAGTGACAGGCTACTCCAAAATTCTACTAATATACGAAAAATAACAATGTATATATATGCAAGTTAGCTCTCTGTGCTTGCTGTTGTGTTTTCAGACGTTTTGTCACTCTGACTAGGTGACATCATCAGTGAGAGTATCTGCTGACGCGCTGGTGGTTTGACCCGCCTCTCTATTTATAGGTACTGGTTTCTTAAGATGGGTGACGTCATGTCGGGTTTCTTTTTTTTGCAAGAGAACGTAGATAGGATCTAAAATTGATGTGTTTATTGATGGACTTCTGGTTAGAATACCATTCCTCTAAGAATGCCCTTGCGTGTCTTAGCATGTGTGCGTGTGTCCCAGTCAAAGTGGTGCCCTTCTTTGTCTGTATGTATGGAACATAGTGATTGTGGGTCGTGTCTTTGGGTGGCCAGTTGATGTTCATGTATCCTAGTAACACGACAACAGAACCATTTCAATGGTGGAAGAATGATTTCATATACACTATTTAATCATGTGTGTGTGCAGATAAGTAACATCTTTCATATGTGAACAACACATTGTGAATGAACAACGGAGACACAGTTAACTAAAAATGATGTATATGATATATAAAAATTGTACAACATTAAAACATTATTTGATCTTCATTTAAAGTAATAAGTTTCCCTTCTCTCAACGTTCTCTCCCTTTCTGGATTCTCTGTTTTAATCTCTCATTCTTAACAGGATGTGTTCTAAATTCTTGTTTCTCGTGTCCAACTTATTTCAGTTAATCCCCTTTCTACCAAGATTTAAATATATTGGCCTGTTGGGTACTTTCCAAAGCTAGTGTCTGTCATATTATTGGAGATAAAAATTCTGGCATCAGAACCAGCATTTGAACACATTACTCTGTTGAACATGCACTGTACAAAGGACCAGAGCACACAGGAATTGCCAAAACACTGAGGGACGTACGTCTACTTCTTTCAATAATCTAGTTTTGTCATTTTTCACATTTCCTCATCTATATCCTCCCTCACGTTCTCTGTTTGTATCTAGTTGAGACATTTACCAATTATTCTTCACATTCCTTCTCTCAAAACTCCTTCTTTCGGTTTATGCCAAATGCTGTCTTCTCGATGTAATGTGATTATAATTAAACAATGTAACTACAAAGACATGTGGGAGAAGCTGGCCAGAGTTAATTGGAAGGGGAGCCAAGCAGGGAAGACCACATAGCAGCAAAGGCAGGAATTTCTGTGGATACTTCTAAGGATATCAGAAATTCATTCCAAAGAAGATGAAACATAATCATGGGAGGACAAGACAGCCATGAGTGATAAGGCATCGAACCAAAAGAAGAAACATACAATCTAGTGAAGATGACTGGGAATCCAGAGAATTCATTGGCTCGGAAACTACATAAGACTGGCATCACTGACACGACAGAGCTCTTAATCATGGTCAGGGAGTGAAACAGAGGGAAGGACATTCATTTTAAACACAGAGTATAGCATTACTCAAGGAAAAAAGATTCAGATGAATTAAACAATTGAATTAAAATCTGTTCATTGGTTTTGCAGAATGTGTCAGATTGGAAACATGACCCGGGAGGAGACCCTCAGCAGAATGAGGGTGTGAAAATGGAGGTATTTCTACATCAGAAACCAGAGTAGGTCATTGAGTATAGGGCAGATGGGTGAATGGGTCTCAATGTGAACTAAGGGACAAAAAGCAGAATTTCATGGCAGATATTGCAGCTTAAAACCGCGTTTTTATGTGGTACTGTAGACCACAGCATCAGGAGAAGCAGAACAGCATTCAATCACAATCTGTAACATGTTTTCCCTGGGATAATTTTCTCAGTTTGCCATTACCTTCAACACGATCTATGGCTCAGTAATGACTGGGTGAACATATCAGAGTCAGAACCATGTGAACCTTAACATGATGCTAACCCTTTAAAGCTACCACACTTGACCAAGAAATTTGATCAAAGCTCTGCAGTCCTGCCACACACAGTCATAAATGGTGATGGACGATTAAACAAATGAGTAGTGGAGAGGATTCCATAAATATCTCCATACTACATAACAAAACTGCCCTGGATACCAATGCAAAACACAAGGATGTAGTATCTGCACTATGTTCAGCCAGAAGTGTTGAGTTGTTGATCTACCTCCCTCTTCTCATGATACCCACAGAATCACAGATGCCTGTCTTCAACCAATTTGATTCACTGCCCTTGAAGAAAAAGCTGGACACAATAGAAACGACAAAGGCAATGGGCCCTGGCCCCATTCCTGCAAAAGGACTGAAGCCCTGTGCTGCAAACAAGTCGTGTCCCTGGGGAAGCTGTTTCATTCCATTTCCAACTCTGACACCTCCCTGACAATGTGGAAAATTACTCAACTATGTCCACTCCCCGAAGAGGGGATTAATTACAATCTGACCAATTACCATCCCCTCAGTCCCATCACGACAGTCAAACTGATGGGCGTTCTTTTTGACAGACCTGTCAAGCAGCACAGAAACAACTTGGACAGTGTGATTTCAGATAGGTCCCCATGGTGAGATGGTGCTGTTGTGGAAATGTCACTGAATTAATAATCCAGACCAGGCTAATGCTCTGGCAGCTGGTGAAAGTTAAAATCTATTCATGAAATATTAAGATGCAAAATCTGGTATCAGTTACAGTGACCTTGAAATCAATGTCAATTGTAAACACCAACTTCCTTCCCCAATGTACTTTCAGGAAGTGAATCGCCCGTGCTTTCCTGGTCTGACCTAAATATGACTCCAGACGCACAGACATGTGATAAGCTCCTCAATGGGCTCTGAATCGGCAAAGCAAGACACTCTATTGTACCAGACTGCTTTAAGTTCTTAAAGGATAAACCTGGACAGAACACCATGCCCCAGTTGGTATTGGAAAAGGGAACAGGAAACACAATCTTGTCGAGACTGCAGATACCTCCTTCTTAACATCTGAGAGCTTGTGACAACATTTACAGAGCTTTCCCACAGACGGCACAGAAACATCGGGAAAGTAGTAGGCCATTCAACACATTGAGCCTTCCTCATTGTCGTTCATGTTCAAACATCTCCACAATGCACTTATCCCACACAATGAATATATCCGTTAATGCGATTAACCTTAGGAAGCTATAAAAAAAGGTAGTGCAGTAGTCCCTTTGGTCTGTAGAGTTTGCTACTCAATTCAATATACTGATGGCTGGTCCCTTGTTTCCACACCGTATTCCTGCTCGCCCTTCATCCCTTTAATGTCTCTAAATCCTTATTTATATTCAGTGCCTTGGCTTCCAGGTTCGAGTGCATTCTCCAGGTTCACCAGAATCTGATTGCAGACATTTATTCTCATCTCATGAAGAATGGCAAGTCAGTACCTAATACTGTGGCCCCTTGGTTTAGACACTACGGCCTGGGGAATAATCATCCCTGCTTCCAATCTGTCTCACCCTGTCAGAGTAGTATATATCTCACTGAGATCTCCACCCATTTTACTAAACTCCATGGAACACAGGTCCAGTCGCCCCGAACTCTGCCCCCCACAACAAGCCTGTAATCCCAGAGATCAATAAAGAGAAAATGCTAGAAAATTTCAGCAAGTCTGGCAGTGAGACACCCTTACTCCTGGATACAAATCACCCTGAAATGAAGTTCAGTGTACCATTTACCTTCCTAATTGGTTTCTGTTCCTGCAATATTGCTTTCAGTGACTGGTCTACAGTGAGATCCAGATCCTTTGCAATGTTACAGCTCCCCACTTGGTGGATCTATGTACACTGGGCAGCGTGCCAATGCCATTCACATTATTGACTTCTGCGTTCAGAACTCACTGCTTTGCAGAGACCTCAGAGGGTTGCGCAGAAGGAAAGAACAAAAATTAGCATATGTCCCTTTGTAGATCAACATATTTCAAACAATCCCTTTTCAAACGATAGGCTGCCATCGCTTGTTCCCGCCAAAGAGCACACTGTCACCTCTACCAACCTTGCTCTCCATCTGCCACGTATTTGCCCATTCACTTCGCTTGTCTTAGTCACCTTGAAGCTTTTTTGCAACCTCCTCACCCACTCACAATTCAACATCCTTTAGTTCTGTTAGCAGGCTGGGATATATTGTATTTGATTCCCACAACCAAATGTTTAATGAGTATTGTGAACAGCTGGGACCCGGGCAACGATCCCTGTGATACCTCAGCAACCTTCCTCTGTTAAAAGAATGTTGTTTTTCAATTTATATACGTTGTGAATTTGGGTGTGGCTGGCTGGGCCAGCATTTATTACCTGTCCCCGGTTGCCCCTTGAGAAGGTGAGCTGCCTTGTTGAACCATTGCAGTCCACTGTGGATTCAGTGATAGTAACACCATTGAATGCCAAGGGGCCATGTTTAGACTGTATTTTAGTGGTGATGGTCAAGGTCTGGCATTTGTGTGGCCTGAATATTAATTGCCACTTTTCAGACTGGATACTGCCCAGATCTTGTTGCATTTGGACATGGGCTGCTTCAGTATCTGAGGAGCCACAAATGTTGCTGAACATGGTGCAATCACTGGCGAACATCCCCATTTCTGTCCTTATAATAGATGGAAGTTCATTGATGAAGCAGCCCTGAAGGTGCTTGGGCCGACGCCATGCCCGAGTGATTCCTTCAGAAATGTCCTGGAGCTGAGTTGACTCACTTTTATCAACCATAACCATCTTCCTACGTGTCAGGTATGATTCTAGCCAGCGGGGAGTTTTTCCCTAGTGCCCATTGATTCCAGTTTTGCTAACGCCCCTTGATTCCACACTTGGTCGAAGGCAGGCTTTTTTAAAAGGTCTGTCACTCTCATTCCACCTCTGGAATTCAGCTCTTTTGTCCATGTTTGAACCAAGGTAATGAGTCAGGAGCTGAGTGGCCCTGGTGGAGCCCAAACTGGGCGTCATTGGCCCGGTTATTGATGAGAAGTTGCTGCTTGAAAGCACTGACTCCTTCCATCACTTTACTGATGATCAAGAGTAGACTGGTGGGTGAGTAATTGGCTGGATTGGAATTGTCCTGCTTTTTTCTTATAGGAGATAGTTGGGTAACTTTCTACTTAATTGGGGAAATGTCATTGTTGTAACGATATTGGGTCAGCGTAGCTAGGGCAGTGACAAGTTCTGCAGCACAAGATTTCAGTACTATTGCCAAAAGGTTGTCAGCATGTGTCCTCTTTGGAATATCCAGTATCTCCAACCATTTCTGGAGATCGCGTGGAGTGAACTAAATTGGATGATGACTGGTAACTGAATTGCAGAGCACCTCTGAAGTAGGCCGAGATGGATCATCCATTCAGCACTTCTGACTGAAGATTGTTGTGAATCCATCAACCTTATCTTTTGGACTGAAGTGCTGGGCTCTTCCATCATTAAGGATGGGGATATTTGTGGAATCTTCTCCTCCAGTGACTTGCTTAATTGCCCATAACTATTCTCAACTAGAAGTGGAAGGACTACAGAGCTTAGATCTGAACCGTTGCTTTTGGGATCACTTAGCTTTGTCTATCACTTACTGCTCATGCCAATTGGCACGAGTAGTTCTGGTTCGTGGCTTCACCAGGCTGATACCTATTTTTCAGGTATGCCTGGTGCTGCTCCTGCCCTCCTACACTCTCTGTTGATCCAAGGCTGATTCTCTGGCTTGATGGTAATTGTTGTGAGGGGGTATGCCAGGCCAAGACATAGCATCTTATGGAAACCCAGACTTGAGCTGCTAGATCTGTTTAAGTCTGTCTTACTAAGCACGGTGATGGTGCCACTCGAAATTATACAGGTTATTCTCAATGTGAAGGTGTGGCTTTGTCTCTCCAATGAGTCTGCGGTGGTCACTCCTACCGATAATTTCATGGACAGATTCGTCTGCAACTGGCAGATTAGTAAGCATGTGGGCAAGTATGCATTTACCTCTTGTTGCTTCTTTCACCAGATGGCACAGACCCAGTCTCGCAGTTATATCTTTTAGGACCCGACCTATTAGTAATGCTGCTGCCGAGTCACTCTTGTTGGTGGACATTGAAATCCCCCGCTCAGAGCACATTTTGCGCCCTTGCCACCCTCAGTACTTCCTCAAATTGTTGGTCAGCATGGAGGAGTACTGCCTCATCAGTTGAGAGAGGCTGGTACATGGTAATCAGCAGGAGATTTCCTTTCCCATGTGTAAACTAACGCCATGAGACATCTTAGAATATGGAATCACTGTTGAGGACTCCCAGAGCAATTCCCTTCCAACTGTATCTCACTGTGCCAGCACTTCTGCTATGTCTGTCCTGCTGGTGAGACAGGACATACCTGAGGAAGGTGATGGGGTGTCTGGGACAAAGTCATACTCACAAAATCATACCTTACAGACATTGTCAGGCTGTTGCTTGACGAATCTGATTATTTCTATTCACTGTTTTCTGCCAGTTGTCCCATTTTAGAAGCCTGTCCATATATTCGCCCCAATTCACTCAGATTTAGTTTTGCAAATTAGGCTTGGAGCTTTACCAAATTTTTTTTTCCGAAAATCCAAATGTTTTACATCCATTGCTTCTCTTTCATTTTTCTCTCAGTTTGTTTCTCAAAAATAAATCCCTTTTCATAAATCTATGTTAGTATTTTCTATGATCATTACTTCAGCCACAATAATTTCTCCTAAACCATTTACTTACAATGTTCTATGTATTATATCGTTTTCCATACCAGACTTGGTTTTCCTAGTATTGTTAGGCAGTTCTGTGAAGAAGGAACTGAAGTAGCTGTTTCATAGCTCTGCCATTTCCCTGTTCCACATTCTCCATTCTCTGGTTTCAGATTGTAAGGAAGCTGCACTTGTTTTCTGATATTTCTCACGTTGACATAATATGATAAGCTATTACAGTTCACTCTTATAACCCTTGTGAATATATTCTTCAGAAACCCATCAATTCATACCTTAGGCTGCTCAATGATTGACCTTGTACAGCCTTACACTCACAGGAGTATATATTCTGTCCTGTCAGAAATGCAGCATGATCTACAGTAGTCCCACTTTACTGCACCAGGCCCATAGCCGGGAATGTTATGACACTTCCAAATGCTCGGTCAAGCACTTTTTAATGGATGTGAGTATACCCGTGATAACTCTCCTCTCAGGAAGGAAATTCCTGACCCCAACACCCTCTGGAAATTCTCACTAAACTTCAAACCCTTCACTTTAAAAGTGTGCTCCCTTGTTCCTGACCCTCTGAATAAAAGGAAAAGCTGCTGTATATCCCACCCTGACCATGCCCCTCATAATGTTATCCTTCTGAGTCACACCCCTGCCAGTCTTCTCTGCTCCAAACTAAACAACCCATGATTATCCAGCCTCTCTCCACAGCTGATTTGCTTCCTCCCAGGGAACCTTCTGGTGAATCTCCTCTACCCAACCTCCAGTACCATTACGTCCTTACTGTAATGTGGTTCCCAGAATTACATGCAGTATTCCATCTTGGCCTGACCGGAGCCCTGTATAGCTCTTATAATCTACGCCCCGACCATTAAATGCTACATCCCAAGGTCCACTTCTTAACTAACCAATTACCCTGTCCAGTCACATTCAGGGATCTGCGGAGACGCACACTCTGAGCTTCCTAGTGTGCCATTCACTGTATACTGCCCTATCTGCCCCATTCTTCAAAACTTCATTACCTCATATTTATCAGGTTTATATTCCATCTGCCATTGATCCAATCCATCTGTAAATTGTGTAACGTAAGACCTTCCTCCTCACTGCCAACCAACCGGGCAAACACATACTTACTTATCACATCCTCCTCCACCCCATCCACCAACCGCCCACCACCGCCCCCCCCCCCCCCCCCCCATTGACATCTGCACCATTTATGAATACCACAAATAACGGGGACGCAGCACTAATCCCTGTGGTACACCAGGGGACACTGGTCTCCAGTCACCCAAACAATCTTCTCCATCACACTCTGCCTCCTGCCACTAAGACAATTTTCGTTGCAAAATTTCAAGCTATCCTCGATTCCATGAGATTTTACTTTATTCTTCACTTTCCCATGAGGAGCTTTGTCAATGTCCTTGCTGCAAAATTAATTGAGAAACCTCCTCAAACTAATTCAAATTCATTAGATGTGACTTCCCTCTGCTGAAGTCATGACGATTATCCCTGACCAAGCCGTGCCACTCTGATTGGAGTTCAATTTTCTCCTTCCCTATTTTCTCCAGTAGTTTCCCTAATAATGATCCAATACTTGCTTGTCTATAATTCCCTGGTATATCTCTATCATCCTTACTGTGAAGTGGAATCGCATTAGCTGTTCTCCAGTCCTCTAGCACCTCCCCTATGGTCAGATTAAAATTCAATTTTTCATTCAGGGTCTTTCCTCCCTTGACTCCAACAGCAGTCTGCGATACAACACAATCCAATTTCTACCAGCCAAAGCCTCAAATTCCTGCTCGCATTTTACATTAATCTGTTCAAGAGCTTTCCCATCCATCTTCTCGAATTCTGTAGCTGCCTCCACCTTCGCCCAAGTAAAACAGATGTGAAGCTCTCATGTCACAATCTCGCAATTCTCTCCAGTTTCACACAAAGATCGCGCCCTTGATTTCTGATGGACACGAACTGTTCACTGATTATTCTGTTCTCCGTGTTGTCCATGTAGAATATCATGGGATTCTCCCCAATCGCGCCTGCTTGCAGTTCTCCATGTCTCTCTGATATTCAGTCCCCTCTATGTTTCTAAGTTTCTAAGATTCACTACGATCACCTCTCATTATGTGAAAGTCGAGATCACAGGCTGAGTTTCCCAATCAAGCAATCTTTCCATTTTAGGGATTAATCTGGAGAATGCCTTTTGCAGTTTCTCTGTACTCAGTATATTCTTTTTGAGATGGAGACTCCACAGCAAAACACAATACTCTCAGTTTTGTCTCAGCAACACGCTATGCAACGGGTGCATGACATCTTCTATGTTCCAGTTACATTCACATGAATGTAAACCTAATTTTTACTTTCCCATTTGTTCGAATCAATGCCTTTCGCTTTAACTTTTCTTATGATATTAGTATGCGAGTTCTTAAAAAAAATGCTTCTGAATATCGAACTATACGTTATCCATTGGTTCCTCATTGCTGATGTCTACAAGAATCATCTTCAAACTATTCCAAAAAATTGTTTGCCACTTCTGGTTTTCCTTTCATCGATACATTATCACACTCCCCAGTTTTGCCATTACCTTCACTATATCTAGTAGTATGTACTTTGTAATTGAGTCCAACACACACCCGACTGTGTATGACATGTTAATCGGTCTGCAGATCACCACGCTCTATATTCATCCTTTATTAAACTGGCGGATAATATTTATAACCGTCCCTTATCCCTAATGGATTCCTGCCTTTCCGGGAATGTGTTGGAAAATTATGTGAAAATCTGTAATGCCATCAATATGACTGAAATTTTTGTATGAAGTAATTCTGGTCTGTCACATTTATCAACACTCAATTCAGCTGCATTTTCAAATGCTACCTCATGACAAATATGAATGATATCAGACTTTACTCACAAGAGTCCCATGGTCACTTGGTATTTCTGGGAGAATTTCTGGATATTCTTCCATGAAGACAGAGACAAAGAATCTGTTTCTTTTCCCTGTAATGTCTCTGTTCTTTACAATAAATTACCCTGTCCGCACACTCACTGTTCCACGTTTGATCTTTTTTTTATTTTTGTTTCATACAATGTTAGAAGCTTGATAACAGTTTTTTTTTAATGTTTTTTCTGTCTGCATGCTTTTTCTCTTCTTGATTTCTTTCTCAGTTTCTTGGTCCTCTTTTGCTGCATCCTTCATTTCTCTGAATCCACTGGCTTATTAGAATAGTTGGCATTTTTCTAAGCTGCTTCCTTTGATCTAATAGGAAGATTAGGGGAGTGTGTGAAATTGTTAGGTCGGAGATGAGGGTGGAGTGGATAGGTGGGAAGGTAGATGTACACATAGGAACACTTGAGATGGCGGTGCTGAGTTAGAAGTTTGGACTGGGATAAGGTGGAACTTTGGGAAATGGGGAAACTGGTGAAATCCACATTGATCCCCTGTGGTTGAAGAGAACCATAGGGGACGATGAGACTTTCTTCCTCCATTTCTCAGGTGGTTTGGGTTTGGCGATGGAGGAGGCCCAGGTCCTGCATGTCTTTGGTGGAGTGGGAGGGGGAGTTGAAGTGTTTAGCTACAAGGTGGTGAGGTTGGCCAGTGTGGCTGCACCAGAAATGGTCTCTGAAACGATCCACAAGTTGACTACCTGTCGCGCCAATGCAGAGATGACCACATTGGGTTTGATGGATGCAGTAGATGAGGCGTTCTGTCTCCCTTCATCACCTATCACTTTTAACGCCTGCTTTATCTACGTCTCACTTTCCACGCTTCCCCCGCCGCCATACCCTCCTCCCATTTAGCTCTTGGCCCACAAGCCTCATTCCTGATGAAGAGCTAATGCCTGAAAAGTCGATTCTCATGCCATTAAAATGTGCTGACTGACCAGCTGTGATTTTCCAGCAGCACATTCTTTGAGTCTGACCTCCAACATCTGCAGTGCCCACTTTCTCCTCACACCTTTCTCCTCAGGGCGGCACGGTGGCACAGTGGTTAGCACTGCTGCCTCACAGCGCCAGCGACCTGGGTTCAATTCCCACCTCAGGCGACTGACTGTGTGGAGTTTGCACGTTCTCCCCGTGTCTGCGTGGGTTTCCTCCGGGTGCTCCGGTTTCCTCCCACAGTCCAAAGATGTGCGGGTCAGGTGAATTGGCCATGCTAAATTGCCCGTAGTGTTAGGTCAGGGGTATATGTAGGGGTATGGGTGGGTTGCGCTTCGGCGGGTCGGTGTGGACTTGTTGGGCCGAAAGGCCTGTTTCCACACTGTAAGTAATCTAATCTAAAAAAACCTTCATGGCTTGCACGACTCAGATTCATAATGGTTACTTCAAACAAAACAAAAACTGTCGTGTACACAAACATCAGAAAACCAATAGAGGCAGCACTGTCGTTCATTGTCGAGCACTGCTGCCTAACAACAACAGGGACCACTATTTGATTCCAGTCTCGGGTGACTGCCTGTGTGGAGTTTGCACATTCTCCTTCGTCTGCGTGGATTTCCTCTGGGTACTCCGGTTCCGTCCCACAGTCCAAAGATGTGCAGGTCAAGTGAATTGGCCATTCTAAACTGCCAATAGCGGTAGGTGCATTAATTAGAGGAAAACTCTTTGGACTGTTGATGTGGACTTGCTGGTCCGAAGGGCCTGTGTCATACGGTGGGGAATCGAATCTCAAATAAATGTTGCGGTCAGTGTTCCCAGCTAGTTTCAATTGGCTCTTCTGATCATCCAACACCAATTCCTATATAATCTGATATCGACTTCGGTGCTCGAAGTAATATTAATGCAAGCCATCTCACACGTGCTTATGAAATCCTTTGTTTCCAGCATTAGCTTTCAGTTTGGTTAACACAGCTTAGATATAATTTAACCAGCACATTACTACTACAGTACCCACAAACGTGTATATCCCATTTGCTGTTTTATAACACGCCCAACATTTGTGTTGCAGCTTTCACTTTGATATATAACTCCCATCAATGTTTGCTTCTCATTGCTGTTTCTGAGGTCCACCTTTCAGGATTCAGTGAAATCGCAGTGAAGTTGGTTCTGGGGAGACTAACGGTAGAAATCATTTTGCCACATCATTTATGATCTTCTCAAGCGTTATTCTGAGATTTTCTCCAGATCTCCCGTTATGCTGGTGGAGTTGAGAAGGTTAATGAACTTTCAACAATGCTGTGTATTCCCCGCGATAGCTGCAAATGCTGTAACCAGGGTGGGAACCTTACAGGAGGCTGGTAAAGCGTTGCTGCTGCTGTACAGGATCTTAGTGAGGTCACATCTGGAGTAGTGTGTACAGATCTAATCGCCTCGCTGAGGAAAGTATATTGTTACATTGGTAGCAGTTCTGAGATGGTTCCCTCAACTGATTTGTGTAAGGAATCTGTTAGTTTATAAGGAAAGGATGGTCAGGTTGATCCAATACACACTGGTGAAAATGTGTTGCTGGAAAAGCGCAGCAGGTCAGACAGCATCCAAGGAGCAGGAGAATCGACGTTTCGGGCAAAAGCCCTTCATCAGAAAGCCATTCCTGATGAAGGGCTTTTGCCTGAAACGTCGATTCTCCTGCTCCTTGGATGCTGCCTGACCTGCTGCGCTCTTACAGCAACACATTTTCAGCTCTGATCTCCAGCATCTGCAGACCTCACTTTTTACTCCAATACACACTGGAATTTACAAGAATGAAAGATGATCTTATTTCAACATAGATGGCCAGAAGGAGTCAGCAACAGAAGCCAATTACAGACATAATTGAGAAATCCATGCCATTCTCCAGCCTGTTACACGGGAACAACAGAAAGATATTCAGGACTTCAACACTTTTACACCAGAACAGGACGAGTTTATTCAGCCCCTGGGGCAGGAAATGTAGTTACAGGAGGAGACCAATCAGCCCCTCGAGCTTATAACACAGGACACAGAGTAGGCAATAACGGACCAATATCTTATTACACAGCAACAGGATCAATGCATTCTGCCCTGTGAAAGTCTGTTACACAGGAACTGGAAGAGGCCACACAGTGACTGGCGATGTTTACGCCGGGATAACAAGAGGTCATTCAGCACCACTGAGCCTGATGGAAGTGAATTGGATAAGGATGCAAACTATCTGAGACTTTCATCATGAGAAAGGTGGAGGTAATTAAGACACGTGTCTGTTGTAAGGGAGCAGGAGAAAACCAATCACTCCCTCGGTCCATGCCAAGGATGCATGAGGAGACTGTTCAGTTTCTCTAGCTTGGGTAGAGCTCTCAAAGATAGTGGAATCAAGTGTTATGGAGATAAGGCAGGAACAGGATACTGTTTAAGGATGATCAGCCATGATCATATTGAATGGTGGTGCAGACTCGAAGGGCAGAAAGACCTACTCCTGCACCAATTGTCTATTGTTCTGGAGGAATATGAGAAGACCCATCATCCCCTAGAGCTGTTACCCAGTAACAGTAATATTCCATAATCCCCCAACCCTCTAACACATCAACAGGAGGAGGACCTTCTGGCCTTGGAGATGACAACATGGTGACACCAGAAAGGCGTAAGCCCATCGAGTTTGAACACCAACAGGATGATGAGTCCATTCAAACAACATGGCTCTTACACAGCAATGGGAGCAGTGTCTTAAAGCCTTGTGCCCATTAAACAGTAATTCAAAGAAAACATAAATGTTTTCAAAAGGGAAGAACTTGTAATAATGTTATACATTTGGGAGTAAAATGTAACGATGAACTATAGTAGATTAAGGCAAATTGTTAGAATACATTATTCAGGACATTTGCAAAGTTAAACCACAATCCGTCAGAGTCAACGTGGTTTTCTGAAGGCTAAATCGTATTTGAATTATTTACCTCAGTTATTTAAAGATGTCACAAACAAGGAGGATAGTGGGAATCCTGGAGATGGAATATATCTGGTCTTTCAGAAGAGATTGAATATGTCGCTTCTCCAAAGTGTAATCAGTAAGATCAGACAACGTGGGTTTAGGAGTAATTTATTCGCTTGGATAGAGGATTGGTGAACCAACAAAATGCATTCAGATGGAATAAATGTGTCATTTTCTTCTGGCAAATGTAACTTGTGGGATGCCACAGATTTCAGTACTCATGCCTTAACTGTTTGTTATCAATATTATTACTCGGTTAACAGGATAGAAAATACTATAGCCAATTTTTCAGATGACACTAACATCTGTGGGAAATTACTTCGAAATGAAGATGCAAGAGGTTTAAAAGTGAACATGGATAGGTTGGGTGAATGGTCTAACATTTGGCAATGAAAAGTAAAGTGGACAACTATGAGACTATTCAATTTGGTCAGCCAAATAGAAAGGCAAATTATTATCTAAATGGAGAGAAACTTCAAAGTGCGAGGTGAGAGGTCTGTGTGTTCACGTGCATATCACAGGAACCCTGCATGCAGGTACAGCAAGTAATGGGAAAGGGAAGCGTAGTTTCAGTTTTTATTTGTAAAAGGATAGAGTAGAAAGGTAGGGAGTGTTGATGTAGCTATGAAAGGCATTCAGGTGGCTGCAACTGGAGTACAGTTTAGGTGCCCTGACTTGCGGAAGGATGCATTTTCATTGGAGGTAATTCAGAAGAGGTTCATTAGATTGATTCCAGAGATGAGGGGTTTGTCTTTTGAAGAGATATTGAGCAGTCCAGACCTATACTCTCAAGTTTATATTAGTGAAAGGAGATCTCATTGAGGTCTGTAAAATGCTAAAAGTAATTGAAAGTGTAGATGTGGAGTTGATTTTTTTTTCATGTGCTGCAATCTACAACAAGACACCAGAGTTTTTGAATGGAGATGGCAGTGGAACAGGGCCGCGATGACATCAGTCATGATTTTATTCAATGGTGGAGCAGACTCGAGGGGCTGGATTACTGACTGATGTTCCTTCTTATTTAGTCCTTCAAATGTGTTACACAGCAATAGCGGAGGACTGGTTATCAAACAGGAAGCAGCCACTGCTGATAAATCAGGAATATCAGTTTGACAGAATGTCATCTGTGATGTCGACTTACTGCGAGATGAAGGATATGTCACCCACTCCTGCCTGGAAAGTTCCGGATCATAGAAGCTGAATAAAACTGTGACCCTCAAAACCATTGGCAAATCCGTTCACCCTCTGGTATGAAGCTGCAGGTCGTATTGAAGGAGGTGACACCACTCTGTGAACAGCTCCTGGTTCAGTCAGGGTCCACTCACACTCGGCTCCTGGGTTAAGTGGAGCTTGGGAAGCTGTTGCTGGAAAACCCGGGGTGTATGCAGCAGATCCCTTTCCCCAAACACACTCACTCAGTGGATTCAGAGCTTCCCCTCTCTGCAGCATCTGCTCCATTTGTTGTTCATGTTAAACACCCAGATGTTGTAACTATAGTTCCCATGCTCCATCATTAGCTGGGTCAGAAAATCCTCAGGTCTCCCTGAACGAGTGAGGCAGCTTACAGAACAACCTCCAGAAAACCCCAGCAGCTCCGCTAATGTTTCAATAACAGAAGTCAGTCAGAAGCCCCTGAGCTACGAGAGTTATGCATCAGACGAGATCCCCGTAAAGTATTTTAAGAAGGTTGCTCCAACCCAAACTCTTCCTTATTTTAAATGTAGATATGAAGTGTGAAGCAAAATACAATCTATTCAAACGATTTAGTTAAAATGCAATCAAAGTAAAGACCAATCGGGTTAGCTTATATGTTGGAACACATACATAAAAATAGATGCCGTATCTTCTTGGTCAACACCGCTTGGCACGAAGATAAACTCAAATATACATTCTTACGTGCAGTTTTCTAATCCAGAAAGAATCAATACTAGAAGAGATCTCAGAGACAAAGAGCAGCTGGGGATCATGTACTGAAACTACCAACCCTTCTGGGACACCAAACAGCCGCTGAATGCTGCAGCAAAAAACAAAAAGAGAAAACCCGGTATGGGAGAGCTGGTCGCTGCCCTTTCATTGTTCCCATCGTTTTAATAAAACCTGAAGGCCTCCTCAGTTATTTATTTCAGTCGTTTTCAGGTGGCAGTTCGGCATCTCTGCCTTTACGAACTGTCTTCAAAAACAACCAAGAGAAAATAATATTTTGAAAGTGACAGTGTCGTCAAACCTACCCGTTTGAAAACAATGAAGCAGCAATATACAACGGTAGCTTCATTTTAAACCCCGTATCCTTACTCTATTAGTAGACTACAATACATATGTGACATTGACATTAAACACCCAAACATTCTATTTCAGTCAGTTTACTCAGGCCAAAGAATGCCTCTGTCTTTCTTCATCCAAGGCTCAACAACTTGGCAGCAAGTACAGTTTCTTGTCCTGTCACCTGCATAACTTCCAATTTGAATGGCAACAATAATAACCTCTATCTGATCAGACTGGAAGTATTCTCCATAAGTTTGTCCTAAAACTTATAGACGTTATGACCAGTATATAGATTTTGCTCAGACATGTTATTAGCAATGTAAGTGCTAAAATGTTGCAACGCCAACACCAAGCTCAAAGCCACCTTCCTAATCGAGAAATATGTTTGTTGATGGTTTCTGCGGCCACTCCAACCACATATTAAATAATGGAGAAATTCTCATCTCTCTGATAGTCCTTCTGAATGATATATCTCCTTACGTCTCAGCATAAAAGAATTACATGCTTCTCTACCTCTTAACCCTTGACCTTCTACTCATGGCCTACGCCAGTAAACCTTACTCTCACAAGTATAGGTTTTAAGAAGATCTCGCACATTCTTCTCAATCCCTCACAGATGTCAAACTTTGATTTATGTGCCAACTGATAATCATCAGCCATTTAAGCTTCTAGTCTTGCCATATTAACTCTCTGCTCTTCCACACGAGTTCTCACGACTGCAGGAAGTGAATTGTTGAACTTCTCCCAAGTAAGAGTCTCTTTAAGAGTGTTGTAGGTTTGATTTCCTTTCATGCCCTTATCCACCTTTAAAGATTATTTTGTTTGATTTTTTTTCAAACTCAATGTACGTTTAACCAGGGACGCTATTTTAGATTTCTGAAACACTGTCTGTAGGCTTCTGGCACAAGCTCATCTGCACTTCAGGTGTTTTTCTTCACCTTCTCATAATCCCAAAGGTACCTCCTCCGATAGGGATGCAATACCTCACTTCTGATACGTATTACCTTTGTTTGCATCAACTAAATCCACATAGTCACTGGCCACTGCATTTATTTAGCCACTTTCTCAAAAAAGTTAAGAAGACTTCCACATCCTTCTCATCAAATGTCGACAATTCCTGGATATATTAAAACGGATCCGCATCAAGTCTTTGACTTCCAAAGGGTTGATCATCCTCACTATCCTCCTCATTCAGCCTACTGTTCACCTTTATATTCACCTTCTAAGTCTAATTTCCTCTCTACTTTCTAACGTTTGAAGTTGAAACTCTCTCTCTCTCATCCTGTTTTTCTTCTTTCTTTTTCTCTTTTTTTGTTCATCTTCTTTTCTTTCAATTCTAACTTTAATCATATTTCAAACTGTTTTAATTCCTTTTCATGTTCAAGCTGCCGCATCTGCAATTGAATTCCAACCATTTCCAAAGACTGTGACGATATTTCTATCAAAAGTTAAATGCCAAGCTATAGCTGTAATTATTTCTCCTTCTCTTACATACAAACACAAACCCAACTCTAGCTTGTCTGCCCATTCTAACAGTTTTTCCTTGTTCACCTTTTGAAAGTCTTCAACTTCACTTCTTCCACACTCAGAGAACTCTTAGAAACAGAAACAGAAAGAACCATGACTACACAAAGCACTGTTCAAACCACTCGACTTCAACAAAAGACACCGACAAGTACCCAGACTCCACCTTTGAGCACAAAAATCTCCTTGTGCACATTCTCCCCATGCCCGAGCGGGTTTCCTCTGGGAGCTCCTTTTTCTTCCCACAACCCAAAAATGTGCAGGTTAGGTGAATTTGCCATGTTACATTGCCTGCACTATTCAGGGATGTGTAGATTCGGTACATTAATCAGGGGTGAATATGGAGAACTAGGATAGGGAATGGGTCTGGGAGATTTCTTCTTCGGTGGATAAGTGGAGACTTGTTGGGTCAACCGGCCTGTACCCACACTGTAGGAATTCTAAAACTGAACTCAATTTGGAATTATCGATTTCAAAACAGACAAGAATCCCCAGTTTGCTGCTGACCAGGCAAGGCTGCCTTAAAATACTTTAAGATGGTAGCCTGGACACCAACCTTGTCTCATAATAAAGGTGAATGTGAAGTGAGTGTTCCAGATGTGATGTGGCTGGTCAAACCACTCAACTTTAGGCAAAACACAATTTATTTAAACACTCTAATAAAAACACATACAAAACGAAGAGGAGTTTATAATAACTTTACTGGAAATCTTAATAGAATAATAGATACAGTACCACCTACTAACGAACTGTTCCAATGTACTAACATCCCATAAACTGATCCCTTGGGAAAACGACGCATACAATGCCAACCAGTCTCGAATGCAGTTCTCCATTCCAGGAGGAAACAGAATTAAGTTGGATTTCAGACAGAATAGCAGCGAAGGATCATTTACTTGAATGATCCAATCCTTCTCCCACCCCAGGCATACATCCACCTCCCACATGGAGCACCACATGAAACACACTGGAAAGTGAACAGCAACCCGACTCACACCGCCACCCCCGACTTGGAGCACCACATGGGACATACCTGAAGTGAACAACAGCTCAACACACACCCCCTGCCCTGACATGGAACATCACATGGGATCGATCGGGAAGTGAACAACAACCACACACACACACACACACACACACACACACACACACACACACACACACACACACTCCTGCTCATGAAACACCACATTGGACACACTGGCAAGTGAACAACAGCCCAAGACATGCCATTTCATTGTTTCTGAGCTTCACAATGTCAGCACTAGCGAGCCAAAAACCAAAGCCAGGGAAAGATACAGAGGGACAGAGAGATTCACATTAAAGACAGAAACAGACAGTTAATTACCTGAGATCGTGTTGTGAAAATATATTGAAAAATACAGGGTAATGGGGCTAACTGTTGGATTGAATCCTTAAAGAACAAAATTGCAAGAATATGAACATGAAATAAAGGTGCTTTCAGATCAGCTGAAACCGTTTGTTTCACCAAATTCTGAATCGGCTTCACAGAACAGTTCAAGCAACACAAACTGAGACAAAATGATAGACTAACACGGTGAACTGTGCAGGCCATGCTGCTTAAGGATATTAAAATAAAGGCATTACCAGAGACTAATCCTTGTTAATGCTGTCAGTGATGTTCCCGCTCACACTGTGGAATAACACATTGATGGTGCCCATTTATCAGTAAAAGATGGAAACCCTCCGCTGGGATAATTACAATCCATGGAGGCTGACATTATCACAGTCACTGAACAAACAGGTTCAGTTAACTCTTTCCTTCTATCACATTTCATTACATAATAAAAGCGAATATTTGCTCAGTCTGCATGGAGTACTGACGGGCCGAGTATAAATCTTTCAAACCTCCTTTTTACCATTTCCTTGTATCTGTGCAGGGTTATATATGTCTCACTCTGTTTGTAAAAGGAGACAGGGATAAATAACAGACCACCTGCATAAAATGTCTGGTGGAGAAATTTCTGAATGCACTAACTCAAGGGAGAAAGTGAGGATTGGAGATGCTGGAAAAAAAGAGTCGAGAATGTGGTGGTGGAAAAGCACAGCCCTTCAGGCAGCATCCGAAGAGCAGAAGAATCCACATTTCATGTAAAAGCCATTCATCAGGAATGAGGCTTGTCGCCTTAAGGTTCTGAGAGATAAATGGGAAGAAGATGGGAATGGTGGAAGTTAGCTGAGAATGTGATAGGTGGATGAAGTTAGGGTGGAGGTGATATGTCAGAGAGGAGGGTGGAGCAGAAAGGTGGGAAGGAAGATGGACAGGTAGGACAGGTTATGGGGGCTATGCTGAGTTGGAAGGTTAACGTGTGGGAAAGGAAAATGAGGAAACGAGTGAAATCCACATTGATCCCGTGTAGTTGCAAGGTCCCATGTGGAAGGTGAGGCTTTCTCCTGCCAGGCATCAGGTGGTTAGGGGGTGGTAATGGAGGAGGCCCAGGACCTTGGCGGAGTGGGAGGGTGTGCTAAAATGTTCGGCCATTGGGGCAGTGGGGTTGGTTGGTGCGAGTGTCCTGGAGATATTCCCTGAAGTTGGCATCCTGTCTCCCCAATGGGTAGGTGAAAACACCAGGAACAAAGAATACATAAGGTGGTGTGTCTGGAAGTGCAGGTAAAACTCCGATGGATGGATGGTAAAACTCCTTTGGGGCCTTGGGCAGAGGTGAGGACGGAGGTGAGGACGCAGGTTTTGCAATTCCTGCGGTGGCAGAGGAAGGAGCTGCGAGGGGAGAGTGCTTTGTTGTGGGGTGTTAACCTGATGAGGTGGTCACTGAGTGAAACGTCTTTATTGAATGCAGATAGGGGTGGGGAGGGAAATATATCTCTGGTGGTGGGGTCTGTTTGTAGGTGGAGCAAATGGGAAGGAAGATGCATTGCATCTGGAGGTTTGGTGGGGTGCAAGGTGAGGAACAGGGATGTTATTTTCCTGTTGCATGAGGAGGGATGGGATTCGAAGGCAGAGGTGTGGGAAGTGGATAAGATGCACTGCGGGATTTCGTTCACAATGTGGGAGAGGAAACTGTGGTTTTTGAAGAAGGAGGCCATTTGGGATATACGCTGGGTTCAGAGTGTGGTGCTGGAAAAGCAGGCCAGATCAGACAGCATCCGAGGAGCAGGAAAATCGATGTTTTGAGCAAAAGCGCTTTAAAAGGAATTGGGCTTTTGCTCGAAACATTGACCTTCCTGCTCATTGGATGCTGCCTAATATGCTGGGATTTTCCAGACCACACTCTCAACTCTAATCTCCAGCATCTGCAGTACTCACTTTCGCCTATTCACTAGGTTCAGCCACTTCTGTAATACTGCCTTGAATTCTTTTCTCCCTGCTATAGAAAAGATGTTGTTAAACTTGAAAGTGTGCAGTAAAGATTTACAAGTATGTTGCTGATGTTAGGGGAGTGGGTGATGTTGAGCTACACGGTGGGTGTGAATAGGTTGGGGCTATATTCCCTGGAGTGTTGAGTCTGAAGAATGACTTTATGAGGTTTATAGCGGTGAATCCCGATGCTCCAGGGGGAGCAACATCAAAGACAAGGGAAATAGACAGGACAGTTATTCATATAATAACTGAACAATTACATTGGGATAAGTTGCTGAAATATGCAAGTCGACTAAAGAATAGGGCTGGCCGGAGGATTCAGAATTTAAAGGCACCAATCACAAGAATGAGAACAAAAATAAAGGCATTGCCATATCAACTGAAATGATTAGTTATATCACATTCTCAGTCCACCTCAAAGAACCAGCCCTGACGCCATAAATCCGGAGGAGATATCTGTTCAGCATGAAATACTGTGCAGACCAGGCTAGTGTACTGCTGAACACAACCCTGCAATCAGTCCAGCGTGGAACACTGGGCAGACAATAGCAGTGCATTGATCTATAAACACAGATGAGAAATGTTTTCAGCTTGGAGCACTGTGCAGAGCTGGATGATGTACTGTACAATAAAAGCCACAGTCTACCCAGAGAGGAAAAGTATGCGGACCACAGCAGTGCATTTATTTATAAACCCAGATATGATATGTGTGGAACAGTGTCCACCTTCCCAGTACACTGCTCAGTAACACTGTTTTAGATCACTGGCTAGCGTGGGGAAACTTGCAGCCCTTGCTGGGAGTGACAGAATGTGCAGCTCCATCCATTTATGATCTATATTTACACTGTGACATGGCAAGAGATGCTGTGGGTGTGAACATCAATGCCAGAGATAGATCGACTGGAAAGTACCAACAAATGAGAGGAATTTGGGGTATAGAAGAGAGGGCGAAATTGAGAGACAATGCCATAGGTAGACGGGTTCTCAGATTCCACAATGCTGAAATGAAGACATTTTGACAATATCCTGCAACATGACACAGTGTTTCCAGAACGATGGGTGAATGGGATATTGGTGTGAGGTCAGATGATGGAGAATTTTGGATGAGCATTTATTCTGTTGCTTTGTAACTGGGAGTAGGGTCAGCATATGCATCTATTCATTGGGCTGAATCTAACAATAACTTGTCTCAGTGACATTTTCATTGAGTGTGAAGGAGGGATTATCTGTACAAGTTCATGTTAGTTTCCTAGTGCTATCTTATTGAATTCACCTCATTAACTACCCACACTACCCCATGGTGTTCGCCTCATTCAATGTTAGCCCGATTCCCCCACCCATCATAGCTGTAGGTTCTCACCATCGCCCGGATATCCCTGGATAATAAGTGATCCTTGGCACCGGCGCCATATTTAAAAGGCCAATGGGCACACGGTTGAGCTTTCTCAGTTCAGAGCTGTCCTGCAGAGTTTACCCTGAGCATGGCAGACAAGGGGCAAATATACGACGGTTTGTCGACAGGGGCAAGGAGGTCCTGGTGGATCGGCTAGTACAGAGGAGCACCATTCTCTTCTCGGGGCGGCAGGGGCGTCTCAACAACAGATTCACTGAACATGGTCTGAGATCCCCACCCAACTGAGTGCAGTATCTGCAGTCTGAAGAAATGTCCAGCAATACAGGACAAGCATTAGTAACCTTCCCCGCTCTGTTCCCTCACATTCAATGAATATCAGTTATAGCACCGACCCCCGAACAAGGCTCATGCACCACCATTCTCATTGCTTCGCCTTCTCTCTCTCTCTCTCTCTCTCTCTCTCGCTCACTCCACTTCACCCCCACACTAATAACGCTGCATGGATACAACACTATGGGGTGACTCCCTCCTGACACCTCACCATGTTCACCCTCCCCACCTGCACCAGCACTAACAGCAGGGCCACCCACTCCCACCCTCACTTCCTCCCTCCCTTTCTCCCATTCCAGGAGGAACATCGGAATAGGACAGCAAGGGCCAAGACAGCTGGTGGAGTACCCGATATCGATTCCCTCCCCTCTCCCCCTGCCATGTGGGGAGGACGCTGGTACGAGCTGGAGAGGACCGGGATGCCTCATGTGGGGATTGTGAAACATCCACATCCCACCGAACGAGTAAGGAGCAGTGTTCAGTAAAGGGCAATTCTCACTTTAAATCCACTGGCAGCTCCGTTTCCCCCTTGCACAGCTTAGAATCCGTGGTCCTGATGCCATCTCCGTTTTGTGTCGAGCTGGTCCAACTGGATTCCACACGGTCTCGGTAGGCAGGAGGGTGAGCTCACAACACATCGTCTCCACCACCTCCCAGAAGGGAGCATGGAGACTCCCTCCTACTCCTCCCCCTGTAAACAGCTAAGATATTGAAACCAATCTGTGATAGTTACTGCTTTCATCACTTGTCCTGACATCTTCAACAATCTGTGCTCACATGCAGCCAGGGCCTTCTGTTCCTGCACGCCTTTTATAACCACAGCCTGTTTATATCGTATTTCAATGTTCTTTCTGTCGAAGTGTATCTCCTCACACTGCTCTGCATTGATCCTCATCTGCCATAAACCTGAAAACTAAACCAACGTCTCACTATCCTGTTGGAGTTCCACACTGTCCATTACAACGTTTATAATTCTTCGAGGTTTGGCATCTGCAAACATTGAAATTGTCCTACAGTCACACAGAAATACTGACTCATTCATTATTGTGTGCAAGTGCAATACTAACACACTCCCTGATGACAGAATGAAATACTGACACACAACAGACAGAGTAAGAGAAATATTGACAAGAAAAAGATGCAGCAAGAGAATTAGTGACAGACACTCCATGTCTGTATTAGTTTTCGCGTATTAGTGATTGTCTCTATGTGTTTGTATTAGGGTTTGTGTGTATCTGTGTGTATCAGTGTGGGGCGAGTCTGACAGTCTCTATGGTGCTTAAAGTGATGTAGTATTCCCCCGACACGAGTTCTGAGGAAGGTCACTCTCCCTGAAACGTTAACTTCCATTTCTGTCCATAGATGATGTCAGGCCTGCTGATCTTTCTGTTGTTGTCAGTCTCTGCTGGCCTCCCCACCACTGTACAGGGGCGAGTGTTTGGTGAAAATAATCAGAGATTCACTTTACAAGAAACAGAGGGAGGGCAGCCGCTCACAGCACCATCAACAGACACAAACACATAGACACACACACGCACACACAAGTACAGACACACACACAAACAGCCAGATAGACACAGCCGCAGACAGACATGCACAGACACACATGCACACAGACTGACACAGAAACAGACACATAACATGCGTAGGGAGATAGATACACACAGAGGGCCACGCAGAGATACATATAGACACACAAAAACAGACAAGCACGAACAGAAATATGCAGGTGCATGCTTGGGCATACAAACACACATGGAGTCATAGAGTTACACTGGGTGTTTGGAAACAAACCTATCGGCTCATATAGTCCATGCTGATGATAATCTCAAACTAAACCAACCCCACCTGCATGCACTTGGACCATATTTTCCAAAACTTCTCTTATTCTTGTACTTCATAAAATGTCTTTAAACGTTGCAACTTTATCACATCCATCACCTCCCAGGACATTCATTCCATACACGAACCAAATGATGTGTAATCACAATGCACTTCATCAGATATACACGAGAACTCTGTGGAAAGGTCGGAAAGTGATTGTTGGGAATCTTGATGACATGCTTTTATTATCAATAGCCAAAGGTGAGGTGGAAGATATGAGCTAACTAACGTGGTGCCATTATTAAACAAACTGGGAATGAAAAAACAGAGAACTACAGTCCAGTGAGGCTGACATCTGTGATGGGCAAGTTATTAGAGAGAATACTGAGGGACAGGATGTACATGTATTTGGAAAGGCAAGGGCCAATTAGGCATAGTCAACATGGCTTTGTGTGTGACAAATCATGCTTCATAAACATGACTTCAGTAAGGCGTTTGACAAAGTTCCTCATTGTAGACTAGTTAGCAAGGTTAGAGCTCATGGAATACAGGGAGAACTAGCCATTTGGGTACAGAACTGGCTCAAAGGTAGAAGACAGTGGGTGGCGGTGGTGGGTTACTTTTCATGCTCTAGGCCTGTGACCAGTGGAATGCCACAAAGTTCCTTACTGGGAGTACTGCTATCTGTCATTTTTTTATAATTGATTTCGATATGAACATAGGAGATATGATGAGTATGTTTATAGATGACACCAAAGTTGGAGGTGCAGTGGACAGAGAAAACGGTTACCTCAGAGTATAACGGGATGGACCAATGGGCTGAGGAGTGGCAGATTGAGTTTAATTTAGATAAATGTGAAGCACTGCATTTTGGAAAGGAAAATCAAAGCTTGGGCTATACATTTAAAGTTAAGTTCCTGGGGAGTGTTGCTCAACAAAGAGACCTTAGGGTGCAAGTCCATAGTATTTTGAAAGTGGAATCGCAGGTATATAGGATAGTGAAGAATGTATTTGACAAGCTTGCTGCTGTTGGTCAGTGCATTGAATATAATAGTTGGGAGGTCATATTGCGGCTGGACAAAACATTGGTTAGGCCACTTTTGAATACTTCACGCAATTATGGTTTCGATCATAGAGGAATGATATATGAAACCTGGAAGGATTCAGAAAATATTTGCAAAGATCCTGCCAGGGTTGCGAGTTATAAGATTTATGGAGAAGCTGAGTAGGCCGGGGCATCAGCGGTTGAGAGGTGATTTAAAGGTTCCAAAGTCATAGGTGGAATGGATAGCGTGAATAGGCAAGGTCTTTTCCCCAAGGTAGCTCGTTCCAAAGCAAGAGGGGATAGGTTGAAGGTGAGAGGGGAAAGACATAAAATGGATCTAAGGGGCAACGGTTTTAAATAGAGGGTGCTGTGTATGTTACCAGCTGCCAGAGGAAGTTATGGAGGCTGGTACAATTACAACATTTAAAAGGCATCTGCATGGTCACACGAATAGGAAGTGTTTAGGGGATATAGACCAAATGCTACCAAATAGAAATATATTAAGGACATCTGGTCAGTCAGGACGAGTTGGATAAAAAGGTCTGTTTCCATGCTGGACAGCTCTATGACACTATGTCTTCTATTAAATTTTATCCTGTCATCTTAAAATTACTCCAAGTCTTGAAATCCACTACCCTAAGGAAAGAACACCTGCCATTCAACATTATCTATAACCCTCATTGTTTATAAACCTCAATAAGGTTGGTAAGATCTCAACCTTCTCCGCTACAGTGGAAAAGGTCCCAGTCTATCGAGTCTGTTCTTATAACCTGAACACTCCATTTCCAGCAACAGCCTGGTAAATCTTTTCTGAACCCTCTCCAGGTTAATAATATCCTCATGTGCCTGCGTGACCAGAAAAGCACACAGTACTTCAGGAGAGACCTCACGAATATCCAGCGCAATGCGAAGATAATGTTCCACCTCTTGTACTCAAAGGTTTGAGCAATGAAGGCCAGCAAGTCAAATGCCTTCATAACCACCCTGCCAACACATGGTGCAAACTTCAAAGAAATATACCAAAACCACTAGATCTCTCTGCTTTACAACACTACTAATGCCTGACATTGAATTGTATATGTCCTCTCGTTGTTTGTTTTAACAAATTCTGATACCATGTATTTACCGAAATTAAATTCCATCCGTCACTGCTTAGTCCAGTAAGTGATAGTACTGGGGAAGAAATGCTGGAAAGTAGTCCGCTGCCTTGGATCATTTCGTGGTTTTAAGAAGAGGGCAGACCCACTTTACAGGCGGGAAAGAGTGATTGGTGTTTTTTATCCAGATAGTATGCTCTTTCTTCATCTCTGTTTTCAGTGATAAGTATCTATCCCAGATCCTTTATGGTGCAGAGTGTGTCTGCAGGATGACTTTCACACATATTGTAGATATCAGATAATAACCACTTGAGATAGAAATCATAGCCAAACAATTAAAGATCTTCTTTGCTTATTACGAAGGCAGAGCACATAAACTCAACATTCTATATTTGAGGTGAGTATCTTTCATCTGTTAAACAATATAATTCCTTTAATTGTGTAATTCACTAAAAGTGAACCAAATTTTAATGAATCCACACCGAGCTGAAAGATTACATTTAAAATGTGACCAAAAATCTGGCTGAAGTCTTGTGTAGTGCGCAAAACCCATGCAGCTGGGCCAGGGAGCTGGGTTAGATTCCAAAAACTGAAATTGCGTGGTAGTGTCTCTCACTCTGGACAAGAATTCTGGATTCAAGTCCTGCCTGTCACGAAGGTATGTCACATTGTTTCAAAACAGGCTGATGAACAAACACACAGGAGAATAATGTTGTACCTTTAGTGATTGTTGCCAAATGTTGCCAAGTGCCAAAGTCTAAATTCAAATCCCACAGACGTGTTTCATAATGTGGCTGAACAAGTTGATTAAAATAATTTTAGAATTGTGACTTGATGGAGAAGGAAGAGGTGTCAGTATTGAATTTTAAAAATTAGGCTCTGAATGACTGAAAACACAGCCATTCATGTTGATTCAAGTCACATTTGCACATTGTATTGGTTTATAGAATCATGAAGACCACGGATAGTGTGAATAATCAGGATCTTTGACCCAGAGTAGGGGAGTCCACAACTAGAGGATACCGATTTAAGGTGAGGTGGATAGAGGGTGGTGCATGTCTGCAATGAGCTGCCAGAGAAAGTGGTGGAAGCTGGTACAATTACAACATTTAAAAGGCATCTGGATAGGGACATAAATTAGAAGGGTTTAGAGGAACATAAAACGAATGTTGGAAAATGAAACAAAGTTAATTTATGATATCTGGTTGGCACAAATGTGTTAGACCAAAAAGTGTGAGGTACAATTCTATCATTCATTGATCCATTTGATTAATATTTCTTTATAATCTTATGTGACCTTCTTCACCTTCCACGATATAACTAATCTTGGTGTCACCCATAAACGTGCTCACCATGCCTTCTATTATTTATATCTAAATCATTGATATAAATGACAACCAAAAGTGGATCCAGCACCAATCCCTGTGGAGCGCCGCTGGTCAGAACTCTGCAGTCTGAAACACAACTCTCCTCCACTGCCCTCTGTCTCCCGCCAATGAACAGAAACGCATACACACACATATACACATACACATACAGACATGCGGAGTCACAGACACAGTTCTGTCTTTAAGGCAGAGATAGTTTTGTTTTGATTGATAAGGGGCTCAAGCATTACCTTGAGAAGGCGGGAGAATTTTGTTGGGAAACACGTCAGCCATGATCGAACAGCTGATCAGACTCGATGGACCTAACACTCTAGTTCTGCACCAATTTCGTAACATCTATGGTTTACGCTGTCGGAAATGTCTACCCAAAAGAGCAGCAAGGCTGTGTTTGATAAATACTTTACTAAACAGAGTCAATGGGAATGTGGGATAAGTTTGAGGAGCTGAATAGCCGTCATGTTTAAAAAATAAGGTGACTTGCTAAGAAGTTCATTCACTTTTAAATTTAGAGGTTCCCACATTGAAGGTTGAGATATGGATGTTTTTATCTCCTTCGGGTTGTGCTGTCTGTGGTATTCTCATCCCCAGGCAGCAGTGAAGACCGGGCCATTGAAGATATTCAAGGCTGACCCTGACTAACATTTGTTGCACTGGCGAGTCAGTATTTATTGGGAATAGACAGGAAAAGAGTTGTCAGCCGCAAACAGACCAGACCTGTATAAACTGAGCAGCCGGATGGAGCTCCTATCTCATATGTTGTTCTCTCACTGCACCTTTTGAGGCTATTACAGAGGGAGAGGAAGACCCCATCCAACCAGTCAGTATCACTGCAACGCGGCTGGAGGAGCCCATTCTGCCCCTCTAAGGAGATGCACAGGAATAGAATGAAGGATTCAGTCATAGTGTCATAGAGATATACGTCAGGTAAACAGACTCTTTGGTCCAACTCGTCCGTGCCAACCAGATGTCCTACAGTAATTTAGTCTCATTTGCCAGAATTTTGCTCATATCCCTCTGAATCATTCCTTTCCATATACCCATCTGGATGACGTTAAATATTGTAATCATACCAAGCTTCATCAGTTACTCTGGCAGCTCATTCCATACACTTACCCCTTAAGTTTCTTTGAAATCTTTTCCATCTCACCTTAAACATGTGCCCCCTAGTTCTGGATTCCCTTGGCTATTTACCCTGTCCGTGCCCCTCGCGATTTTATAAACATCTATGAGGTCACCCCTCAAAGACAATAGTTTATTTTAATCTTTAGTGACTGCGACAATGTTCCAACACAGTGCCAACAGCCAAAAATGAAATTAATCATTAAGATTATTGGTTGTGTTGTTAAGGGGATGCATGTTAATCAGGCTAATAGGAAATTTCCCCTCTTCCTCAGTGTCTGTCTGGTGAAAATTGAGCACATGACGGTTATTGCAGAATGATTCTATTGCTGCATCTGGAAGACTGCATTTTTGACCGGGAAGCAATCCCCCAAATCTTTGTCTATATTCTGTGCTCATCTTTTAAACTCTCAGGGATCAGTACCATTGACGGTACGAACTCCACCTGATCATCTGACAACAAATGGCCGGAAGGAGGATCACTGAGATCAGAAACAAGTCGATATTCTGCTACACAGCATAGCAGGAGGCCATGCAACTTTCCTGGGCAGGTGTACAGGAACAGGGACGCCATGGTTAGCTACCAGGAAATGCAGAGTTGAGATAATTTCTTATTTTCAGGTTGGAAAGCTGTGACTAGTGGAATTCCTCAGGGATCAGTGTGAGGTCATGAGCAGTTTACAATCTAGATTATTGCTATGGATTAAAGGGCTGAATGGACTGGAGCTCAATTTGCTTATACACCAGAATAGTCATTCCATAAGATGTCAAGTGGAGACAGAGTGTCTGCAATGGAATACAGACGGGCAGGGTCGTGAGCAACCCTTCAACAAAAGAAAAACACTGATGGGAAGTTTGCATTTTGGACAAAGCATAAAACAACAGTTAATTGTGTAACTGGAGGCAGAATGCAGAACTCGGTGGGACAAAGGGCTGCACGTATCCTGGTACATAAATCATATCAAATTAGTCTGAAAATGCAGTACGTGATTTGGAAAATAAATGCAATGATACTTTTTCTTGCAAGAAGTATTGGGTCTAATCTTAAGGATGTTTTACTGCCTCCGTTTGCTGAGACGACATCTGATGTACTGTGCGTGGGTTTTAAGTCCACTGAAGTGAAAAACAAATTGCTTGTGAAATTTTTCAAAGATGTTTCTCTTTCCTCATTCTTGGGATGAGGGCATTATGTTAAGTACAACTAGATGTTCAGGCCTGAGAATGAGAAATGTTCTTATTGACCATATAAGACTTTGAGCTTGTGAATACCTGATGAATATTTCATCTTGTATGGAAGAATAAGACAGGGGAAGTAATTTAAGACGAAGATGTATTCATTTAAATACAGATATTGTGAAGATATTAGAAGTTGTATTTTAAACGTATGCGGGAATATATAAACACATCTTCAAATCTAATGGGGCTGTTTGTTGCGAAAGTATTGGCTCTGTATACGACAACAGCAATGATGTACCAACATGGAGAAGGGAATGCAATGGAGTTGTGTCGTTCACAGTCCAAAGAGACCTCATTCGATCAAGTTTGGTGCTGGATAAGGTTATTGTGCGATTCAACTCAGAGAGGGAGAAAATGTATTCTTCCTAAGAAGGAACAGCCTGTTGCTCCATCTCTCTCTGTGTTCCTCTTCCCAACAATGTGTGTGAGCTGAAAACTCCTCAGTCATCTTTACCACTCATGGAGGATTCCTGTTGAGGATTCACTGGAATCACCCCACTGCGTGAAGTAAAGGCAATCCAGCTAAATCCACCTATCCCGAAGTGATCCCGTTACTAGTAGCTTGTAAGAGCAAATAGCGTCATAAACTGAATGACATTTGGAACAATCACTGATGTTTCCTTTCATCATGAGTTCAATTAATATTTGGGCAAAGTTCTTCCAAATCAACACTCTCCCGAGGTATTGTTGTTCTGTTAGTCATCAAACGTGTGCATGTGTCTGTACCTTTAGAAAGAGAAAAATTGGTGCTCAGATTTGTAATATGCAAAATGTTTGTCATTCATCTTTCCAACGTAGTTTGAGTAACTTTATTTGGGTCATAAATTTGCTTATTTTATCAGATTGAAGAATCCTGCCGAACTTGTTCCTACTCCTGACCCAGTCTGAGACCTATATTGTTGGTCAACTCAGCAAACCGGTTACATTAGCATTTCCAGTCAGCAGTAGAAGCGTGGGACGAGGAAAAGGAATAGTGACCTGAAGTTAGATCGGTGAGCCGGATGTAATTAGTGCGCATGTTATTGGACAGGATTGTGTGGGAAAGCATTTACATGCAATTGCAGATTCAACTACTGATTAGGGATAGGCAACATGGTTTTGCGCATGGCAAAGCATTTCTAACAAAATTGATTGCGTTTTTTGGAGAGGTGACAAACAATTTTAATGAAGGCAGTGTGGTCGATGCTGTCCATACAGCCTTCAGAAAGACATTCGACAGGATTCCGCAGAAAATTACAATGTTTAGATCATAAATGGATCCAAGGTAAGCTAGCCAATACACTGCAAAATTAGAGTGAAGGTAGGAGGCAGAGGGTGATAGAAGACTAGAACCCTGTGACCAGTAGTGTAACACAAGATGCTGAATCCACTGCTTTTGTCATTTATATAAATGATTTGAATGCGAATACTTGCCTGTTTATTATGTTTATAGATGACCTCAAAATTGGAGGTGCAGTGCCCAGCAAGATTTACCTTGAAATATAATGTAACTATGTTCAGACGGGGCAATGGGCCAAGGAGTGAAAGGTGGAGTGAAATTTAGATAAATGATGAAGTGTTGCATCTTGGAAAGGAAAAATACTGCAGGACATATACAATTAATGGTCGGATCCTGAGGAGTTCTGTTGAACAAAAGACTGCAGGATCATTGTTTCTTCAAAGTGGAGTCGCAGGTAGACAGGGTGGTGAAGAAGGAGTTTGGTATGTTTGTCGTTATTGGTCGGTACATTGAGTATGCAAGTTGGGAGATCATGTAGCAACTGGACTGGATGTTAGTTAGGTGACGTTTAGAATATTGTGTCTAATTTGGTTCTCATTGCTATAAGAAGGATGTTGTTAAACTTTAGAGGGTACAGAAAAGATTGACATGGATATTGCCGGATATGGAGGAATTGAGCTCCAGGGATAGGCTGGACAGACTGGGGATTGTTTACTCTTAGGCATCGGAGACTGAGGCGCAACTTTCTAGAGATTTATAAAATCATGAGGAACATGGTCAAGCTGAATACCCAACATAATTTCCCCAGGATCGGTGAGTCCAAAACTATTGGACAAAGGCTTAAGGTGAGAGGGGAAAGACATTAAAGGGACAAAATATTCATGCAGACTGTAGTATGTGTATGGAATGAGCTGGCAGAGAAAGTGATGCAAGCTGCTGAAGTGACAACATTTCAAAGGTATCTGGACGTGCATATTAATAGGAAGGATTTAGAAGGATACGGGCCTAATTTTGACAAATGAGGTGAGATCATACTAGGATGTCTGTTTTATGTAGACATGGTTCCCTGCTGTAACACACTGTCAGAGAGATGAGGAGAAATTCTAAAAGGGCCGTTGTGGGACATAACTGCAAGAGATCCACAGGGTAGCTCCCTCAGTCCAGACATCTCTAGTTTTTCAGCGGGGAATCCATGCAGTGTGGAAGCAGGCCACTCAGCCCATTGAGTTCTCACCAATCAGAAGTGGGGATATTCACTCTAGGTTACACAATGTGCAGAATATTTCGTCATCCTTCAGATCCTAAAGTAGTCTGTGTCCATTCGCAACAAGACCTGGGCAGCATTCAAGTTAACGTGTCAGCAACATTCATGGAAAAGCGCTGCCAGACACTGCACATTTCCTCACTAATCTGACTGAATCTCAATCTGACTTCACAAGAATGTGGGGAAATCATTCCGCCCATCAAAACTATTGTGCAAAGTAATGACAGCCCATTCAGTCTCTTCTGCCTGTCACACAGGAAGACAATACCACATGTCACTTACACAGGATCAGAAAGAGACCATTTCACACCTGGAGTCATTAAAAAGGAACAGGAAGAGATCATTCAGATTCTCAAGTCACTAACTAGGCACAGGAAGATGTCAGAGATGCTCCAATATCACAAACAAATGGAGCACTGTCTGCACAAAAATGACTGCTCAACCTTATTCCTCTTGGCGTCATTACTCAAAGCACACACGTGTTAATTTAACATGATATCCTGGGAGTAGTAATGGAGCCAATTTTTAACCAGTTTCAAAGGCATCTTCTATCGTTGACAGAACAGACCCATGTTCTCTGTGGAAGTAAGCAGCTGGTGGGGAATGGCTAACTGTTTCAGAATGAAGGTATTATGGCTTCTGACAGAATTGTGTACAATCTAACATTGAGTGCAGGGTCACACAGTATGAAACTCTTCAGAGTTCATTCAGAGCATGCACCTCTCTGTCAATCGAAATGAGGTCTATGCACAGACACATAAACTATCAGGAATCGAGCATCCTATGGGAAATATGGAATTTCTCACCTTAACTAATATAATGAGGGTCCATCCATAACCATCAAATTTCAACTTCTTATTCTCTCACAACGCAGCAGATTAAACACATAGTTACTGCATTCGCTCCTTATGTTAACATCATGCCAGGGTTCAATCTGGTGAAATTGCTTTGCACTGTCTCGGTGACATGGAGATCATTATTTATAAAGCAGACTCTAAATACCTTAAATATTGGCTCAACAAAATAATACCATTGACTAAGATATATTTACTATGGTACTTCAATAATTTTTCATGATGGACCACATATCCTTTACAGTTAGGATTACTTCATGCCCCATACGAATTCTGTTAGTGACTCATAACTAAGGACACCCAGGTCCTTTTCAACAACAGCCCTTCCCAACTTCTCACCATTTAATAAACATAAATGTGAATGATGATATTTGTTGCTCACATCTGAATCATTTTTATACCTTGCGCACAGTTTTTGCACAATAGCTGATCCTTCTGATACCCCACAAGCCTTCTCTCCAGAGAGAAAAAAAAACACTACTCTGTTAATTTTGCCCATTATCCAATTTTTAATCCATTCGGTGTATTTCACCCTTACCTACCCATGGACTCTAACATTCTCCACCCACCTGCATTCAAAAATGTCAAACTTCTTCTGAAAATTCAAATACATCACTCACGCAGGTTCTCAAATGTCAAGGATACAATGGACAGAGTCCACAAACTCCAGCAGATTTAGCAAAGATCATTTCCCTTTACTAAATCTCGGCCAAATCCATCACTTTATATCATTGTTCTCCAGGTGTCTAGTTGTCACATTTATTATAAAACACTATAATGCTTTTTTTTCGCACAGCTAACATCAAACTATTTAGTTTTCTGTTTTCACTCCCTGTCCTGTTTTAAATATTTCTGTTTACAATTGCTATTTTCCAGGCTACAGGATCCTTTCTAGAATTAAACCAGCTCTGAAGAATAATTATGAATTCTTTCACTGGCTCTGTTATGACCTCCTCAATACTCTGGGAGAGAACTCATCAGATGCAGCACCTTGCCAACCTTTAATTCGAATGGATTTTCAAAAACATACTCTTCATTAATTCTAGTTGCGCGCAGTTCTGCATGTTCACCAGTCCCTCTATTCTCTTGTATATCTGGAAGTTTGCTTCTGTACCTTCCGCAAGAAGAGGGACTCAATGTCTTCCTCTCAGCTGGCAGATGGATTCTGACAGCCAGTGAATATTTCCGAGGACTGCACTTCGGAGATGATGAATATGTTAACAACTCCTGCCTGGAAAATTCCAAAATTCATCCAGTTCACTTCATGGTGATGGGCAACACAGTCTTATTTCTGGTGTAAGTTTATAGGTTATACTGATGGAGGGAACACGGTTCAGTGACCACCTCATTTTTGAAATGTTCACATTTTACGTTTGGAATTGGTTCAGCTAAAAACAATATTCCTGGAAATCCCAGGGAGGATAGTACAATTCCCAACCCTTCCCCGTGTACAGAGCTTCCCTTCTGTATAGTTACAGCTCTATTTGTTTCTCAAACACTCTATAAATGCAGTGTCCAGCATGGGGTCAACAAGACCCTCAGGTCTCTCTGAATGGATACAGCAGCTGACAATGCACAAACCCGAGGAAAGCATCCACTGAACCTCCCCGTACTGTCTAGTAACAGGCACAAGTCAAAACCACACACACACACACACACACACACACACACACACACACACACACACACACACACACACACACACACACACACACACACACACACACACACACACACACACACACACCACCTATTCCGTGTTGAAAATGTTTCTCTTTCTGGTTGAAAAAGCCGTTACATCTCTGCACAGTCCCACTGTAACAGTCCTTTTCTCTGATGAAGCAGTTAGCAATGTCAAATTGCATTTTCCTGTATCCCAGCAACTGTAAGGACAGCATCAGTATCGCCAATGGAGTTGATCACCACACTCAGAGAAGAGTGTTGGAGGAAATATAACTCACTTTAAACAGGGGGATATCTAGATTTACGTGATATTCAGGAATAAGGGGAAAAGGAGTTATGTTAGAAGAAGCTCTCTTTTTATTTTCCTTCTACTTCATCATCAGTGGTCCTTTTTTGCTTTTCATTTCTTCCCCCCACCCCTCTCTTTTTCTCTCTCTTGCTGGACGTTACTCCATCCGTTCAACTAAACTTCCCTTCACTCATCCAGCTATCCGTGATAGAAATAATATTATTTCTCAGTTGTTTTCAGTGTAGATGTAGGGTCACTAAACTTGCAACTTTATCTGTGTATCTACTGACAGAGGCTGCCATACTTGCTCAGATTCTATTTTGAGACGCTAGAGAATTTTATTTCCAATCTCCTGCAACCATATTTCGTTGGTTTATTTCACCTTAAGTTTTTGCAAGGTTTGTGAAGGTTTGCAGCGCAGATTGAGGTTTAGGGTGTAGGTTTGCTCGCTGAGCTGTAGGTTTGATATCCAGACGTTTCATTACCTGGTAACATCACAGGTGACGACCTCCAGGTGAAGCAAAGCTGTTGTCTCCTGCTTTCTATTTATATGTTTCTAATGGATGGGGTCCCTGGGGTTTGTGGTGATGTCATTTCCTGTCCGTTTTCTGAGGGTTGCTAGATGGCATCTAGATCTATGTGTTTGTTTATGGCGTTGTGGTTGGAGTGCCAGGCCTCTAGGAATTCTCGGGCATGTCTTTGCTTAGCCTGACCCAGGATAGATGTGTTGTTCCAGTCGAAAAAAAAACATTTTGCCAGAAATGAAGTGGAGTTTGTGATTGAACTGAAGATATCAGTTTATGCAATTGTTAATTATTAATAACGGAAATAGCAATAACCATCACCACAGTTTATAGAATTGACAAAGATAGGCTGATGAGGAACACAAATATCCGAGGATGGGATTGTAACCTGATTGAATAATTATCAATACGGCTTGCATCCGCAACTCTGACCGTGCTCAATCCAGTGAAGTTTATAAAGACCATTGGATAAACTCTTGTCCATCTTTGGAACATTGCAGTCTATTGTTCTCAAATTTTGATCTATTATTGGAACGTATCAGTCTAATGTTCTCAGATTTTGATCTATAGTTGGAACATTCCAGTCTAATGGTTTCAGATTATGATCTGTTTTTGGAACATTCCAGTCTGCTGTTCTAAGACTCTCTTCCTCGCCCTCTCTCTGTTGCTGCTGATCCCAATCATCTTGAGGATGATGCTGCTGCTGATACTATGAGATAACTGTTTGAAGGAAGCCCCTTATTAATGGAGGAGGAAACCATCCAGTAACACAGTTAAGAACCATGGAGACTTACATCAATCACTGTCACTGTACAAACAGCCCCAGTTAACCCGTTTCACAATAACCCTAACATATGACAATAATACTTGGTCTTCCTGAGATGCTGAAATTGGTGACTACTGGGCTAATGGCATATCTCCGATTGTAAAGTTAGACGTGAGGCAGAGAGATGATGCTTTCTCTTCACAAGCTCGATGATTCTCCTGTGTTTTGGCAGGGTCGGAACTGCTGTGCTCCCGAGGCCATCTGTGTCTCATCACCAGGCTTGCTGCATCCTTTGGCTTTAATCATTTATATTTAACTCTGACATTTATTTTATCAACATTGCACAGCTTTGCTGGGGTTAGGCATTTTTGAAATGTTCCTACAGTGGCATAAACGGTGTAGATACAGTCTTGTGGTCCTTCCAGCCGCAGTCTGGTCCAGTGGAGTGATGGACAAACTCTCCAAGAACCAGGATTTTCAGTTTTCCCTTTCGCCAGTTTTTGCTGGGGTCTCAGCAGAGTTGGAAGGCAGTAAATCTCTCCTGGCTGCTACACATTTGGCGATTTCTCTCAGAATTGGCTTCTGACGTTCATTCCTCCTGGATTGGGCAACAGCATCTGAGATAATATGTTTCCTGAATTTGTTTTGTGACAAAGTGTGTGTTTCAAGGTTGTTACCATGTTGGTGCAGTTACTGTTTAGTAATTAAAACCTATCAATCCGTGAAGTTTTCCAATAAATTAAATTATTCAAAGTTCCTCTTGTTTTTATTGTATTTTGTTTACAGTGTTTGAATAAACTGTATTTTGCTTAATGTCGAATATTTTGACCAAACGAATTGCATCTGAAACACAGCACCTGACAATTACTTTTAAAATAAGAAAATGTTTGGATCGAGACTACCTTCTTCATATTTTTGAGGGGTGTTTGCTCGGATCCATAGCAAGAAGGACAGGTATTCATGTTGTAATTAGATAATTACATAATGGACAATATGTTAGAGAAACATGGGGTTTGACAGCTGAATGTGCCGAGCTGGACCAGTGAAAACTCTGTCAGGAATTATATCAGATACACAATCCACCTCACAGAAACAGCCCAGACACGTATAAGCCCAGATGAGATATCTGTTCAACACGGAGCACTGATGCAGCTCTCACTAATCCATCTGTCCAACATAGGGAACAGTACAGACCACGCCAGTGCATTCATTCAGAAACCTGGAGGAAATGGTCTGTCCGGCATGGGGTGATATGCAGCCAACACCAGTGTCTTGCTCTATAACCATTGACAAGGTATAACAGAGGATAACAAAGAGAGGAGTAAGGAAGGAGAGGATCAAATATGAAGGTTGACTAGCCAGTAATATTAGAAATGACAGTAAAAGTTTCTTTCAATTCATCAGAAACAAACGACAGGTATAAGTAGACATTGGGCCACTGATACTGGAAGCCTAGTGATGGGAGATAAGGAAATAGCAGGAGAATTTAACACGTACTTTGGGTCAGTCTTCACAGTGGAAGACATGAGTAATATCCCAACAATGAAAGGGAGTCAGGGGGCTGAGTTGAGTATGGTTGCCATTACAAAAGAGAAAGTGTTAGAAAAGCAAAAAGGTCTTAAAATTGATAAATCGCCTGGCCCCGATGGGATACATTTTAGATTTCTGAGAGATGTGACTGAGAAAATAGCAGAGACATTGTTTGTGATCTTTCAAAAGTCACTGGGGTCAGGGAAAGTCCCGGATGATTGGAAGATCGCTGTTGTAACCCCCTTGTTCAAGGAAGGATCAAGACAAAAGATGGAAAATTATAGGCCAATTAGCCTAAACTCGGTTGTTGGTAAAATTCTAGAATCCATCATTAAGGATGAAGTTTCTAAATTCTTAGGAGAGCAGATTCTGATTAGAACAAGTCAACATGGATTTAGTAAGGGGAGGTCGTGTCTGACAAACCTGTTGGAATTCTTTGAAGAGGTGACAAGTAGGTTCGACCAGGGAAACCCAGTGGATGTGGTCTATCTTGACTTCCAAAAGGCCTTTGATAAGGTACCATACGGGAGGCTGCTGAGCAAGGTGACGGCCCATGGTGTTCAAGGTGAGCTACTGGTATGGATTGAGGATTGGCTGTCTGACAGAAGGCAGAGAGTTGGGATAAAAGGTTCTTTTTCGAAATGGCAACCGGTGACCAGCGGTGTCCTGCAGGGTTCAGTGTTGGGTCACAGCTGTTCACATTATATATTAATGATCTGGATGAAGGGACTGTGGGCGTTCTAGAGAAGTTTGCCGATGATACGAAGTTAGGTGGACAGGCAGGTAGTGCTGAGGAAGTTGGGAGGCTGTAGAAGGATCTAGACAGTTTGGGAGAGTGATCCCGGAAATGGCTGATGGAATTCATCGCGAGCAAACGCGAAGTCTTGTACTTTGGAAAAAAAGATAAAAGCATCGACTACTTTCTAAACGGTAAGAACATTCGTAAAGCCAAAGTACAAAGGGATCTGGGAGTGCTAGTTGAGGATTCTCTAAAGGTAAACATGCAGGTTGAGTCTGTGATTAAGAAAGTGAATGCAGTGTTGTCATTTATCTCAATAGGGTTGGAATATAAAAGCACCGTTGTGCTACTGAGATTTATAAAGCTCTGGTTAGGCCCCATTTGAAATACTGTGTCCAGTTTTGGTCCCTTCACCTCAGGAAGGATATACTGGCACTGGAGCATGTCCAGTGGAGATTCAAACGGATGATCCCTGGAATGGTAGGTCTAACATACGACGAACGGCTGAGGATCCGGGGATTGTATTCATTGGAGTTTAGAAGATTAAGGGGAGATTTAATAGAAACTTCCAAGGTAATACATGGCTTGGAAATGGTGGACGCTAGGAAATTGTTTCCGTTAGGCGAGGAGACTAGGACCCGTGGACACAGCCTTAGAATTAGAGGGTGTCAATTCAGAAAGGAAACGCAGAGGCATTTCTTCAGCCAAAGAGTGGTGGGCCTGTGAAATTCATTGCTGCAGAATGCAGTGGAGGCCGGGATGCCAAATGTCTTCAAGGCAGAGATTGATAAATTCTTGATGTCACAAGGAATTAAGGGCTTCGGGGAGAATGCTGGTAAGTGGAGTTGAAATGCCCATCAGCCATGCATGATTGAATGGTGGAGTGGACTCGATGGGCCGAATGGCCTTACTTCCACTCCTATGTCTTATGTTATCTGTTCGGTATGGGGAGCTGTACAGTGAATAGCAGTGCTTTGATCTTTAAACCAGGACCAGTTACCCTCCCGGCATGGCGAGCTGGATAGACTACCCCAGTACATTGCTCAGTAACACTGTGTTAGATCGCGGCCCCGATTGGGGAAACTTGCAGAACATGCTGGAAATGACATGATGTGCAGCCCCCATCAATTTACAGTTCGATATTTCCGTTGAAACATGGCAAGGGGTGCTGTGGGTGTGAAACTCACTGCCAGGGAGAAATGTTAGGGAAATCAGTTTAAATAACAAAAATCAAAAGAGTTTTGGGAAAAGGAGAAAGGGACATTGAGAGACAATTTCATGGAAGATCACAGGTTTCAGAATGCTGAAGTGAAGATATTTCAACGGCATCTTGCAACGTGAGCCAGTATTCCAAGGAATGGTTGGTGAAGGGGTATCGGTGTGAATTCAGATGACGGAGAGTTTTGCATGATGATTTGTTCTGCAGCTTTGTAACTGGGAGTGGGGTCAGAAGAGTCTATGATTCATTGGGCTGAATCTAACAAGAATTTGTCTCAATGTCATTTTCATTGAGTGTGACAGAGGAATTGTCTGATGAGTCCGAGCTAGTTTCCTGGTGCTATCTCATCGAACTCACTTCACTGTGGACGGCACGGTAGCACAGTGGTTAGCACTGCTACCTCATAGTCCCGGGTTCAATTCCTGCCTCAGGCGATTCTACGCATGACGTTTACATATTCTCACGGTGTTTGTGTGGGTTTCCTCCCACAATCCACAAATGTGCAGTTAGGTGAATTGGACACGTAGTTTTAGGTGAAAGGGTAAATGTTGGGGAATGGGTCTGGGTGGGTTATACGTTGGTGTGGACTTGATGGGCCAAAGGGCCCGTTTCCACCCTGAAAGTAATCATATAATCTTAACTACTCACCACACCCCATGCTGTCCCTTTCATTCAATGCCAGCCCGATTCTCCCACCCATCATGGGTGGAGGCACTCACCATCGCTTGGACATTCTGTGATCCCTGGCACTGATACCATCTTTACAAGGCCAATGGGCAGACTTTTGAGTATTCTCACTTCAGAGCTGCCCTGCACAGTTTACTCCGAGCATGGCAGATAAGGGGCAATTACACCACTGTTTGTCGCCAGGGGCACGGAGGGCCTGGTGGATGGGCTGGTACAGAGGGTACCATTCTCTTCCCAGAGTGGAGCCACACCACCAGACCCACCGAGCATGTTCTGAGGCCGATATCCATCTCAGTACATCTATGGTCTGAAGAAAAGCCCAGCAATACAGGACAAGCATCAATAACCTTCCTTCTTCTGTCAGGATAAGGGTCGCCATGTTCTCTCCACTACCTCACACTCACTGTACATCTACTGCCAAACAAGGCTCATGCTTCACCACTCTCATTGCCTCATGCAGCAGTTTCCCTCTCTCCCTCTCTCCCTCACTCTCGCCTTTTCAATACCACCACAAGCCAATAGAATTTTCTGGAGAATGTTGATTATGGAATGTTCCAGATGATGTTCCAAATAATTCCAATTTTCAGGAAAATGTCAATGCCCCAGTATGAAACTCACAAGGGGAAGGAGTAGAGATGTATGCTTTTTTAATATCACATATTATTCAAATCCATCATGAGGCCATTCAGCCTTTTAAATGTGCTCTAGCATTTAATAAAATCACGGTTGATCTGATGCTTTTCGCAGCTCCATGTCACAGGAACTTTCAGTCATTCTACCCACTGGGTTCCTGTCACTGAGCAGACGACTCTCAGGCAAGTTTTTCCCGGTTTTCTTCAAACACATTTTCGAGGTCATTTCGGGCTATTTATAGCAGAAAACGATTTTATCCTCAGCTGTTATCTTGACCTTTATCTAAACTGTATCTTTTTTCCTTGTTATGAAAGTTTCTCTTGCCCTTTTTCTGTGCCTGTTTCTGTCTGTAACAGCGACACAGTCTCCCACTCAGTTAGCTGGACGGCTGGTTTGTGATGCATAGGTAGGTCAACAGCGAAGGTCAATTCCCCACACTGACAGAGATTACCAAGAAGAGGACGCTCTCTCAACCTCACCCCATCAGCCGAGGTCTGGTGATCCTCATATTAAACCACCTCGTGTGGTCTCTCTCTAATGACAGAGGAGTTCCATGGTCCTTTCGAACTGTACTCACTGTTACATTTTAATTTTGTCTATTTTATAATTTTATTATGCGTTATATTCCTGTATGTTCTGAATCTGTGTCATTTGTTACCAATGTTAGCATTTCCCCCACACTGCGTATTCCTGCCTAATAATCCGTGACTCTATTGTTATTTATGAACCTTCCGTCTGTGCCTCAAAAAAAAAGAATTCAATATCTCTGTCTCCAATGGTCTGCGGAGAAGAGAGTTACAAAGACTCACAACACTGAGAAAACAAACATAAAAATCATCTGAGATTATTTTCTATGTCCTTACCCTAGTAACGATATAATGACATTGGAAGCAGATCAGATATGTTATGCTTCACATATTCCAACGATGAAGGGCTTACATTATGAAGTTTCAACAGGTTATTATTGGAATGAGAGCTGATCTTATTAATACATACAAAACCTTGCGGAGAGCTGATCAAGTAGATGCCGACTACTTGTTGTCATTGTCATAAAATCTCTGCAGTGTGGATACAGGACGGTCTGCCCATCGAATCTACATCAACTAACCAAGCAGCATTGCGCACAAACCTGCCTCCATTTAACCCTACATTTATTTGGACTAACCTACCTGAACGACAGATCCCTGGGCACTACGGGCAATCTAACATGGCCAATCCACTCGAAGCTGCATATCTTTGGACTGTGAGAGAAAACTGGGGCACTGGAAGGAAACCCCACAGACAGGTGGAGAATGTTCAAACTCCACACAGAGGTTCGCTCGAGGTTTAAATTGAACCCTTACATTCCTGATGAAGAGCTTTTGTCCGAAATGACGATTTTTCTGCACCCCGGATGTTGCCTGACCAGCTGTATTTTTCCAGCATCACTCTAACCTACACGTTGGAATTGAAACCAGCCGTGGTAACCACAGACCAATCATGCTCCTTTGTTAGATATATATGTTACTTGCGTCTAACTAAAGAAATTGCCTGACTTCTTCCTATCACTGAACCTGACCCAGTTTGAGACCTTTATCACCATCGATTTCACCAATCTGGTTACATTTAAAATTTGTTGTGAGCAGTGAAGTGGGACTAGAAAAGGAAATAGTGACACCCTCCAACCTCAGTCAGAACCGGAGTGAAGAAAAATTCACAAAGTGGGGATTCATTCAAGTGGCAATTTTCTTTTCCAGAAGTTTGGGATGGCTGAAATTTATATTATATCAAGGCTGGCTTCGTCTGATTTTCCGTAGACAGGTGAATCAGGGATAATGGTGCATGGAGAGTAAAGTGCATCTGGGACCATAATGAGATGAGTCATGACCTTATTTAGATTAGATTAGATTACTTACAGTGTGGAAACAGGCCCTTTGTCCCAACAAGTCCACACCAAACCGCCATAGCGTATACCACCCAGACCCATACTCCTACATTTATCCCTTCACCTAACACTATGGTAATTTAGCATGGCTAGTTCACCTAACCTGCACATTTTTGGATTTTGGGAGGAAACAAACTGGTGGAGTAGTTTCAAAGGGCAGAATGGCCCCCTCTTGTCCCTCAGCCTCTGTTCAGATGTTATATTCAGCCCGTCAGACCTGCTACACAGGATCAGACCGAGGCCGCTCGGACAGTTAGTTGTAATTTCGGAAAAGGTTTTGGAAAATTCAAGCCGGGTCAGGAAGTGACCCTCACGTCCCGAATCCCGCTTTCCAGGCTTCCCCTCTCTGTAATTTCTGCTCGAGATGTGGGTTATGTTATGGACCCAGATTCGCTGTGAATACAGCACCCTACCCCACCCAGTGTTAACTCAAACAAATCGTCTGTTCTCCCTGAATGCAATATTATACAATACGACTTCTAGGAAAATAACCATTTTCCAACCGTATAACTTTAGAACGTAAGAAATGGGAGCATGTGTAGGCCCTTTGCCCCCTCATGCCTACACTGTCAGTCAGTAAGAATATGGCTGATCTACTCCAGGGCTCAACTCTACTTTCCTGCTAACCCCTTGCATCCCTCAACTCGCTGATGTGTCGAAAACCAATCCAACCCTCGGTAAATGCATTCAGTGACTCAGTCCACACAACTCACTGGGTAGGGAATTCCAGATTTGTGCTATCTTCTAAGAGGAGACATTTCTTTACATCTCAGTTTTAAGTCGATATCCCTAATGCTGTATCTATGTCCCTGAGTTTGAGACTCTGCCCAGGAATTGGACCACATTCTGAACATCTACCTTGTCAAGCCCCCTCTGTAACTTGTACGTTTCAGTACTAACATCCCCATTAATTTCAACCACAATGAAAAAACGCCTGACCATTTTAGATGCACTCAATAATTCAACGCTTTTATCCCAGGAACCCGCCTAATTAATTAAACTAGTTACTTGCTGCATCAGCATGCTGACTTTATGGTTCGTTCACAGAAACAAGCACTTTGCACAGCTCTTTAGTTTGGGAGTCCTCCTTATTAAGTAAAAACCTGCGCTTTGGTTCTTAGTGTCATCTCCAAACTCGGATGTATGTAGCACTCAGCTCCCGCCATCAGGCTCTCAGTGTAGATTGTAAATAACTGAAGCTATTGGACTGATACCTGTGGTACTCCAGTAGGTACGTCTTTGTCAGAAAGATTGATTAATCCTGACTCTCCGATTTCTATGTGTTAACCAACAGTCCTCCAATGCGAATACATTATCCAGCCTACTATGAGCTTTTGTCTTGTGTAAGAGCCTTAATTTTTGATATCATGTGGGAAATCTTTGGACAGCCCCGTGTCTATAAGTGTCCCTTCATCACGTCCACTTGTTACATTCTCAGCGATCTCCAGAAAAAAAACTTTGCTTGATTTTACAGGCAAACTATAGTTCCCCTTTCACAAAACCAAGCTCACTCTGCGTGAAGATTTTCAAAATACCCTGCAATTCCTTCGTTAATAACGGACTCTAGCAGATTCCGAACAATTATGGTGAGGCTAAATTGTTCCTCTTTTCTGACTCGCTCCTTTCTTGAAGACAGGTGCCACATTGAAGGTTCTCCAGTTTCACTGGAACACACCTGCAGTCCAGAGAGTTAAGGAACATTTCACACAGTGCCACCAGTCAATCTGTAACCAATTCTATTAAAGCCAGCTATGAATTACTGCTGACCTGTCTACCGTTCATTTTATCTGTTTGTTAAAAGACCTTGTTCCTTTTGGTTACAGCCAGTTCAAGAACTCCCCTCCTATTACCATTTTGTTGATATCATTGAAATGCTTACAGTACCTTCCTCTGTCAGGAATGAATGTAAAACACTGGTGTAAGCTATCTGCCTGTTCCCAGTAGTCAATTCCCCTGTCACACCTTCCTAATGACCTCAATATACTTTCCCGACGTTATTTCTACCGAAGGTCACACACTCGCTTTGAACATGTTTTCATATACACGGAAAAGCTCGAGATGCTTGCTTTTATATTTCATGCCAATTGAATAACATCATGTCTTTTCTTCCTTTTCTCTTGTTTTCTCGACTCATACAGTCATATCGCACACAAACAGACCCTTTTGTCCAACTTGTCCATGCTGGCCAGGTTTTCCAAAGCAAACTAGTCCCATCTGCTTGCACGTGTCCCATATGCCTCTAAACATTACCTATTCATATGTTTGTCCAAATGTCTTTGAAATGTTGTAGCTGTACTTGCATCTACCACACTTCCTATGGCATCTCATTCCAGACACATACCATTCTCTGTGTGAAAACTTACCTCTTTGTCACTTTTAAATCTTCCTCCTTTCACCTTTAACCTAGGTTCTCTATGTTGAACTCCCCTTCCCTGTGGAAAAGACCTTGACTATTCACCCTATCCATGCCACTCATGATATTATACACTTCTAGAATGTCACCCCTCAACCTTCTACACTCCATATGATACTAACTTCAAGAACAATTATTTCAAGCTTATCACTGCAAAGTTGAAATAATATCCAAAATGTCAGGTAAACAAACATCATACTGTGATTTGTTTTTCTCTGTTACAATACCAAGAGAGCATGAAACGCTCACTCGTGGCAAGAAGAAGTCAAACACCTGAATTCCTTTGTCGAAAGGGGATGATGATGTCTACAGTGACAACATTTCTCTGGCTAGATCTTCCTGAGAAACGGAATTATTATACCAGACGGGCAGCATGCAGTTGCCTTTAGCAGAGTGAGATGAAGGCTGAGGATACTTTTGGAAGTTTGGATAAACTGTGAATTCAGTGCAAAGGGGGAGAAGTGTTTTCAATTAGGTTTACTCCAAGAAGAAAATTTTCCGGAATGAGATATGACTGGAAGGTGTGCAACAGCAAGAATGGAGAGGCTGAGCCACACTGAAACCAGAGGCAAAGTGGCAGCACAAAACGCAGCTTGATGCTACTGCAGGGAAGGTAGACTTGATCAAAGAGTTTCAGGTGAAGTGGGTAGGGTCCATAATGTGAGAGAATGTGCTCTGTAATTTAAGAGGGAGAACCTGAGATCTCGAAAGGGAGACACGCAGGGAAGAAGATGGAGCAGCAATGGCAGGGGTTTCTGGGGGGTGTGGGGAGCTCAGGAAGCACAGCTGGAAGTCATGCCTAGCATCTGCTTCTGGTCCCTATAATAAACATCCTAAACCCGGCCCTACACTAATATTCATCAAATTGTGATTGAATAGTATCCTTGACACCTTTTGTCAACCATGGGTGTTTCATCTCCTTATCGAGTCCTTCTTTTTGAACAAAAACGATCATGTCTGTGCAGTATGGGATATCTGCTTGAATGTGTGCCCATGTACACCCACTGACCTTTCTCTGGGTCGACTTCAAACATCCCGCTTCAGAACAGGTGTGAGACAGAAATCCTCAATTTAGATGTCTGGTTATTTTCAATCATTCAGGGGGATCTTCTGCATGTGGCTGAACACATGATCAGTGGAGGCTGACTCCATTCTTCCAGTTTCCCCGTCTCTGTTGCTTCTGGTTGATGATGCCACATTCCAGTGAAATGCCTGTGACGTGACCTCCTTTTCCTTCAAACCAGAAACCCCAAACTGCGGTGCACAGGGCCTTCAGCTGTCACTGTCCCATCTCCCTCACTACTACCCTTACTCCATCCCATCCTCCCCAGAAAAATGATAGTTCTCCCCTTGTCCTATTTCCTACTGCACTAGATTCTACATTCACAGAATCATCCTCCACCACTTCTACCACCGCCAGCAGGACACCACCATCAAACACATCTTCCCCTCCCGTCCACTGTCAGCATTTCACAGGGACTGTTCCCTCTGTGACACCCTCCTTCACCCGAACACTTCTCCACTCCTTCCATAGCACCTTCCAATGCAATTGCAGAAGCTGCAACACATGCTCATTCACCTCTTCCCTCCTCACTGTCCAAGGCCCCAATCACACTTCTGAGGTGAAACAGCATTTCACTTGTACTTTTTCAATCCAGTCTGCTGTCATTGATGCTCACAATGCAGTCTCCTTTACACTGGGGAATCCAAACAGAGACGGCATTGAGGAACACTCTCACTCTGTCTGTAGGAATAACCATGACACTCTCATTGCTTCCCATTTCAATAACCTACCTTGATCTCATGCAAACATATCGGTGCTGGGCTGCTGCAATGTTCCAATGAAGCACAACCCCAGCTAGAGTAACATCTCACTTTGGTATGTTCCCACCTATATGAGTTAATATTCAATTCCATAACTTCACAGCGTGACCCCATTATGACTGTTCTCCATTCTTCATACATTCTTCTTCCTGGTTTCCTTATCTTCCTGGTCTCCCAATGATCTTGTCTGTGTCTTGCTTATCTTACGCACAATACAAACAACCCATTTCTCCCATTCACACTTTAATTTACACCCATTTTACGTCAGTTTCTCTTTCACCACAATCAAAAGCCCCTCCCCTGTGGCAATGCACCTCCACATGATCTGATACCCATCATCCTTTGTCAACTTCGGTTCTGAAATGTATTCATGCTGGACTTCAAACATTATCTCTGTTTCTCTGTCTCCACAGGTGCAGCCAGACCTGCTGGGTTTCTCCAGCAATTTCTGATTTTGAAAACGTTTCAAAGATGTCTGTCAAAGCAGCTCAAACGCCCTATCCAACATGTAGCGCCATAAGCCAGGAAGTGAACAATAACGCAGGATGCACAGATTCAGTACTATACTGAGGAAGACACCACGGAGCCTGACCAAATGAGAATTGATTGTGATCGCTCCACTATCTAGAGTCATTCATAGCACAAGCGAAGATGTTGATTATCAGATGGCATCAATCATCTCAGCCGTAGGACATCACTGCAGGAGATCCTCAGGGTAGCTCCTTTAGACCAAACATCTCCAATTTATAATCAAACAATCCATACAGTCTGGAAGGAGGCCATTCAGCCAATTGAATCCAAACTGAACAGAAGTGGGGATATCGCTGAAGTTTGCATGATGTTCAGAACAAATTGCCCCCCTTCAGCTCTTGAAGCAATCTGTGTTCATATGCAACTAAACCTGGACAACATTCAATATCATGTTGTTAAAGTCTGGGTAACATTCATATAACAGCACTGTACATTTTCAAAATAAAAGGAGGCGCTCATTCAGCACCTCAATCTGGATTCACAGGAATATGGTGAAGTCTTTCAGCCCATCAAATCTACTCGACAAGATGTATGATAGCTAATTCAGACCCTCCTGCCGTTACACAGGAAGAGAAGGAATATACTCACGCCTACACTTCGCTTACACGGGATCAGAAAGAGACCATTTCACACTTGGAATCACTTACAAAGGAAAATGAGGAGGTAATTCAGCTTCTCAAGCCACTAACACAGGAACTGGGAGATCTGAAAGATGTTCCGACATCACAAACAAATAGTACAGGAACTGAACAGATAGACTGCTCTAAATTGAACTACGTGGTTTAAATGTTTTTTTCTGACAGTGGGAAGGAAACCGACATTTTCAGCCATTCTCCAAGTCGTCTTCCATTTCCAAAAAAACAGACCCATGGTCTCCATGGAGGTCAGAAGCTGGTGGGGAATGGCTAACTGTTTCAGAATGAAGTTATTTTAGCTGCTGATAGGATTGTGTACAAATGACAATCAATGCAGTGTCAGGCAGGAACTGTGCATTAACGTGTTCAGAGTTCATTCAGAGCCTGCACCTCTCTGTCAAACGACATGGGGGCTCGGCTGATATATGTAAACTTTTGGGAATCAAACATCCAATGAAAAGTATGGAATTTTCACCATATTCAGTTGATTGAGACATAATGAGTGTCTGTCCATAACCATCAAGTTTCAACTTCTTATTCTCTCACAGTGCTTCAGATTAAACACAGTTACTGCACTCTCTCCTGATGGTACGATCATGCCAGGGTTTAGTTTGGTGAAACTGTTTTGCATTGTCTCCGTGACAAAGAGATCATTATTTATAAAGCAGACTCTGTCTGTACACAATACCCTAAACACTGGCTCAACAAAACACTACCATTGGGAAAGATGTACTTACTCTGGTATTTCAATCACTTTGCATGAAGAACCACGTATCATCTACTTTCTTACCAGTAAGAATTCTGTTTGTGACTTATGACCAAGGACATTCAGGACCTTTTCAACAACAGCACTACCCAATATCTCACCATTTAATAAATATAAATGTGAGCAATATTTGTTGTTCACATCTGAATCATTTTTATACCATGTGAACAGCTATTGTCCAACAGTGATCCATCTGATACCCAGCAAGACTTCAGTCCAGAGAAAAACACGACTCTTCTCGTATCTCCATTTCCCAAACTCGTATTCCATATGGCATATATTCCACCCCTACCTACCCATGGACTCTTACATTCCCCACTTACGTGTATTCATCCATGTCAAACGTCTGCTGAAAATTCGAACACTTCACTCCCATTGGTTCTCAATTGTTGATGTCACAACGGACAATCTCGGCAAACCTGAGCAGGTTTATCAAAGAACATTTTCCTTTGTTGAATCTAGGCCAACTCTACCAAATCATATAATTATTCTCCATGTGTTAAGTAGTCACATTTTTATAACAGGCTACAATTGTTTTTTTTCCTCACAGCTGACATCAAGCTATCCAGTATATAATTTTCTGTTGTTTTGTCTCCGGTATGTTTTAAATATTTAGGCCAATAGAATTGGAAGGAGTAGAGATGTACACACCTCAAATCACATACAGTTCAAATCCATCATGAGGCTATTCAGCCCTTCAAACGTGCTCTAGATGAACTCATGGTTTTCTCAGTTCCATATTAGAGGAACTTTCAGTCAATTAACCCATTGGATTCCTGACACTGAAAAGACGATATTCAGACACTTTTACTTCGGTATTCTTCAAGCGCCTGTTCGAGAGCATTTTCCACGTGGACGGACATGCCAAACAATATATTGCATCAGATTTATACTTCTACGTAATGATAAGTACATTTTACACAAAACAATCAATATATGCATTTATTTTATGGTTATTGATATCCAATCACATTTAGTAATTCTGGTTATTTCACTTGTCTCACCTTATTGTATTCAGCCAAAGCCAGCTTCCAAACACTTGTCTCGTTATAAAATACAATTTCTAGCAGAGAATGCTTTTATCCTCAGACGTTATATTGATATTTAACTGAATTGTATCTTTTTTTTCCTTGCTATGAAGGTTTCTCTTGCTCTTTCTCTGACACTGTTTCTGTCCTTATCAGTTACACAGTCTCCCACTCAGTTGGCTGGACGGCTGGTTTGTGGTGCAGAGGGAGGCCAACAGCGCAGGTTCAATTCCCCACACTGACAGAGGTTACCATGAAGGGGACGTTCCCTCACGCCATCATCTGAGGTGTGGTGATGCTCAGGGTAAACTACCATGGGTGGTCTCCCAGTAATGACAGAGCCACCCCATGGATTTTGAAACTCTATTCCTTCATTGTTAGCATTTTATTTTATTTTTGTCTACGCTGTAATTCCGTTTTGAATTATATAACTGGGTGTTTTGGGGCAGTGTGGTTTTGTACCACTGTCACCATTTCCCCGACATTGCACATTCCTGCCGATATCCCTGTAATCCTTGAGTCCAATGTTATTTATGAATTTTCTGTCTGTGCCTCAGAAATGTACAATATCTCTGCCTCCAATGCTCTGTGGGTAAGAGAGTTACAATGACTCACAACACTGCGAAACCAAACATGAAGGTAATCTGTCTATGAGATTTGTTTTTGTCTCCTTACCTGAAAAACAATATAATTCCGTAAGAAACAGTTCAGAGATGTTTCACTTCAAATATTTCAGAGATAAAGGGTTTATATTATGAAGGATTTAACAGGTTACTGTTGTAGTTCTGTTCGCTGAGCTGGGAATTTGTGTTGCAAACATTTCGTCCCCTGTCTAGGTGAAATCCGCAATGCTTAGGAGCCTCCTGTGAAGCCCTTCTGTGATCTTTTCTTCGGGCATTTATAGTGATTTGTATGTGCCGCTTCTGGTTGTCAGTTCCAGCTGTCTGCTGCAGTGGTCAGTATATTGGGTCCAGGTCGATGTGCTTATTGATTGAATCTGTGGATGAGTGCGATGCCTCTAGGAATTCCCTGGCTGTTCTCTGTTTGGCTTGTCCTATAATAGTAGTGTTGTCCCAGTCGAATTCATATTGATTGTCATCTGTGTGTGTGGCTACTAAGGATAGTTGGTCATGTCGTTTCGTGGCTAATTGGTGTTCATGGATGCGGATCGTTAGCTGTCTTCCTGCTTGTCCTATGTAGTGTTTTGTGCAATTCTTGAATGGGATTGTGTGCACTACATTGATTTTGCTCATGCTGGGTATCGGGTCCTTTGTTCTGTTGAGTTGTTGTCTGAGAGTGGCTGTTGGTTTGTGCTGTTATGAGTCCTAGTGGTCACGGTAGTCTGGCTGTCAGTTTGGAAATGCTCTTGATGTATGATAGTGTGGCTGGTCCTTTGGGTTGCGACATGTCCTCCTTCCGTTGTCTTTCCCTTCAGCATCTGTCGATGAAATTGTGCGGTTATCCGTTTTGGCGACTACATTGTATCGGTGTTCTTCTTCCTGTTTTTGCAGTTCTGATGTACTCCTGTATGCTGTGGCCCTTTTGAATAGCGTATTGATGCAACTTCTTTTGTGTGTGTTGGGGTGGTTGCTTTCGTAGTTCCGGACTTGGTCTGTGTGTGTGGCTTTCCTGTATACCTGCATAGGGGACGAAACGTCTGCATTACAAATTCCCAGCTCGGCGAACAGAACCACAATAAAGAGCACCCAAGCTACAAATCTTCTCACAAACTTTTAACAGGTTACTCTTGGAATGAGAAGCGATCTGATTGAAATATACAAGACCTTGAGGAGTGTGGATCAGGTAGATACCCACTGGGTGTTTGTATAGTTTAAACTTGTTATCATTGTCATAGAACCTCTACAGTGTGGAAGCAGGACAGTCTGTCCATCGAGTCCACACCAACTCACCAATCAGCATGGAACCCGGACCTGCCCCCATGTCACCCTGCATTTCCCATGACTAACCCACCTAACCTCTATATCCCTGGGTACTATGGCCAATCTGGCATGGCCAATCCACTTTAAGCTGCATATCTTTGTACTGTGGGAGGAAACTGGGGAACAGGTAGGAAACCCACACAGACACAGAGAGAGTGTTCAAACTCCAGATAGAGGTTCACCCGAGGTTGGAATTGAACCCATCTCCTTGGTGATGTAAGGCAACAGTACTAACCACAAACCCAATATTCTCCTCCTTAGTTCTATTAGTTACTTGCGTCTGACTAAAGAAATTTGCCTGGCTTGTTCCTATCATTGAACGCTGACCCAGTCTGAGACCTTTAGAGTCTGCCATATCAGCAACCTGGTTGCATTTAAAATTTGTTGTGAGTAGTGGATGAGTGGGACGAGAAAATGAAACAGTGGCAGTCTCCAACCTCAGTCAATAGGAGTGAGAAGAAATTCACAAAGTGGGAATTTATTCTCGTGGGAATTCTCCTTCCCCGAAGTGTAACATGACTTAACCTTTATATTATAACTAGGCTGGCTTCAACTGATTTCCCTTAGACAGGTGATTCAGGGATAATGGTGCACGGAGAGAAAAGTGCATCTGAGACAACAATGAGATGAGCCCCTACCTTATTTACTGGTGGAGTAGTGTCAAAGTGCCGAATGGCCATCTCTTGTCCCTCAGCCCTGTGTTCTGATATTCCATTAAGCCCTTCGGACCTGTTACACAGGGACAGATCGAGGCCACTGCGATCGTTCGCTGTAGCTTTGGAGATGAACATGCAAAATCCAGATTGGCTCAGGAAATGACTCCCACCCACAATCCCTCTTTCCATACTTCCCATCTTTGTAACTTCTGCTCCAGATGTTGGTCATGTTACAGACCCAGATTCGCTTTGAATATATACCCAGGGTTAACTCAAACAAGTCCTCTACGCTCCCTAGATACAACATTGTCCAACATGACTTCCAGGAACTTAACTAGTGACTTTCCAAAAGCATAAGAACGTACGAAATGGGAACAGGAGTAGGCCATTTGGCCCCTCAAACCTGCACTGTTATTCAATAAGAATATGGCTGATCTAGTCCACGGTTCAACTCCACTTTCATGCTAACCCCTTGCATCCCTCAACTCGCTGATATGTCAAAACCTAACCCACCCTGTCGGTAAATCCATTCAGTGATGCAGCCCACACAACTCTCTGGGTTAGAGAATTCCAGATATTCACTACTTTCGGAGAGGAGACATTTCTTTACATCCCAGTTTGAAATCGATATCCCTTATTCTATGTCCTCAAGACTCTGCCCAGGTGTGCAGCCACGTTCTCAACATCTACCTCGTCAAACCCCCTCTGTATCTTGTACGTTTCAGTAATATCGCCTTCATTCATTTAAGCCACAATGAATAATCGCCTCACCATTTTAGATGCACTCAACAATTCAATATTTCAACCCAGGAACCCGCCGAATGAACCAACCTAGTTACTTGCTGCACCAACATGCTGACGTTATGTTTCATGCACAGGAACATGCCGATTCCTTTGTACTGCTCTTTAGTTTGGGAGTCCTCTTCATGAAGTAAAAAACTGCGTTTTGGTTCTCAGTGTCATCCTCAAACTCGGATGTATGTTGCACTGAGCTCCCGCCATCAGGCTATCTGTGTGGATTGTAAATAACTGAAGCTATAGGACTGATATTTGTGGTATTCCAGTAGATACATCTTTATCACAAAGATCGATAAATCCTGACTCTCCGATTTCTATGTGTTCACCAATCGTCATTCCATGGTACTACATTATCCATCATCGTATGACCCTCTGTTTTGTGTAAGAACCTTTTTTTTTAATACCTTGTGGAAAATCTCTGGACAGCCTCGTGTCTACCAGTTCGCGTTAACCAAGCCCGATTGTGACATTCTCAAAGATCTCCAAAAAATATTTGTATGATTTTACAGGGGAAAATATAGTTTCCCTTTCACAAAACCATGCTGACTCTGCGTGAAGCTTTTCGAAAAGTCCTGCAATTGCTTCCTTAATAACAGACTCCAGCAGATTCCCAGAAGTAATGGCGAGGCTAAATGGTTCCTGCTTTCTGTGTCGCTCCTTTCTTGAAGATTTTTGCCACACTGGAGGTTCTCCAGTTTCCCTGGAACATTGCTGTAATCCAGAGAGAATTGGTATATTTCACACAATGCCACCAGTCATTCTGCAACGACTTATTTTAAACCAACTATGAATTACTGCTGATCTGTCTACCCTTAGTCTTATCTGTTTGTTTAAAACCGTGTTTCTTTTAATGAAAAAAGTTCCTAGTACCATTTTGATTATGTCATTGAAATACTGACAGTACCTTCCCTTTGAGAAACGATGTCAGATACTGGTGTAAAATATCTGCCTGTTCCCTCTAGCCAATTCCCCAACCACACCCTCCAAATGTCCTCAATATACTTTACTGACTTCATTTCTACCTAAGGTCACACACTCATCTTGAACATTTTTTATATGCACCGAAAAACTCGAGATGCTTGTTTTTAGATTTCTTGCCAATTTGCTTACATCATATCTTTTAATCGTTTTCCCTCGTTTTCTAGATTCATACAGTCATATAGTGCGCAAATAGACCCTTTGATCCAACTTGCCCATACTGGACAGCTTTTCCAAACTAAACTAGTCCCATCTGCTTGCATTTGGCCCCTATGCCACAAAACATTTCCCATTCATACGTATGTTCAAATGTCTTTGAACTGTTGTAGTTGTGCATGTATCAAACACCCTCCACCTGGCAGCTGATTCCATGTACGCATCCACCATCTCCGTGAAATGGTTGCGACTTTGTCCCTTTTATATCTTCCCCCTTCTACCTTAAAGCTATGTCCTCTATGTTGAAATCCCCTATCATGTGGAAAAGCCCTTGACTATTCACCCTATGCATGCCTCTCATGATTTTATACACTTCTCTAATGTTACCCCTCAACCTCCTACACTTCATCTGTTACGAGCTTCAAGAACAAGCATTTAAATAAACACTGCAAATTTGACACAGTATTAAAAACAACAGGTAAACGACACTCAGCCCAAACGTGATTTGTTTTTTCTCAATGGTACAACACTAAGGCAGCATGAAACTCTAATAAGAATGTAAACACCTAAAATCCTTTGTCTGAAGGGGTGATGATTTCGACAGTGAAAACGTATTTGTGGTCATGTCTGTGTAATATCACATGGTCCACATTCTCCCTCTTGGTCTCCCTGTGCCCTTGTATAGCTGTGTCTTCTTTATCGTGCTCTCAATACAGAGAACCTCTTTCCTCTACTCGCACCTTAATTAAAGTCCAATTTACATTATTTTCGTGTTCACCACAGCTAAAAGCCCATTTACCTTTTGCCACACCGTCTTTTCACTGTCATCCATCCCCCACCTCTGTCAACGGATTAAAAGTCATTTTCAGTTCTGATGAAGAGTCACGCTGGACTTGAAAAGTTAACTCTGTTTCTCTGTCTCTGCGGATACTTTCACACCTGTTCAGTTTTTCCAGAAGTGAATAGGCACAACACAAATTTTCAATTAAACAAATTACTATGGATACTGGAAATGAAATGCAAACATTGCTAGAGAAACTGAGAGCTTTGTAAAAGGGTTACTGAACCCGAAAGATTAACTCTGCTTTCACTCCACAAGATGCTGCCAGATCTGCTTAGTTCTTCAGCAATTTCTGTTTTGAACAAGTTCCAAAGACATAGGTCAAAGCTGCTCAAATGTCTTGTTCAGCATGGAGCGCACAAATTCATTGGTTCTGAAACTGCATAAGACTGGCATCACAGACACAACGGAGGTCTTAATCATGTTCGGGGACAAAACCAGAGGGAAAAACATTCACCTGAAACACAGAAGTTAGCATTCCAGGAAAGGAAAAGATTCAGATGCATATGTTAAATATTTGGGTATTGTAACAAATAAGAGGCGTAACGCTGGGGAGAAACGCTCAGCAAAATGAGATTATGAACATGTGACTACATCAGAAACCAGGTCACTGCGTACGGAGCTGATGGGTGAATAGATCTCGGTGTGAAGTGGGGGACAGTCAGTAGAATTGAATTGAACATTTTGTAGTTAAAACTGCGTTATCATGTCAAGCTATAGACCACAGCAGCAGTACAAGCCGAACTGTATTCAAACACAATCTGTAATTTCCCCCCCGGATAATCTGTCAGTCTACCATTGCCATCAAGCCGATCCATGTTTCAGTGACAAGTGTGGGTGAACATTGTAGAGTCAGAACATGTGTACTTAAACCTGATGACAACGCACTTGACTGGTTACATTCCCAACAGCAGGACTAACATCGGATGGAGAGGGAGAAATTATCTCAAGACTAACAGGTCAGATCTAAGCTCTGCAGTTCTGTCATATCCAAGCATAAATGTCGATTGACTGTTAATGAACTCATTGGAGGAGAGGTCTTCATAAATTTCCCCCTTCTGAGAAATGGAACAGCACTGTATATCAGGGTTAAAGACAAGATTCTGGTATCTGCACCATCCTCAACCAGAAGTGTGGAGTGAATGATCTACCTCACCCTCGCCATGATGCCCACAGAATCACAAATTCAAGTCTTTAATCAACTCTATTCGCTGCGTGTGAGATGAAGAAACAGCTGAACACAGCAGATACGACAAAGGGAATGGGCCATGACACCATTCCAGCAATAGGACTGACGACTTGTATTGCATATAAAGCCGTGTCCTTTGGGGAAGCTGTTTCATTCCAACTCCAACTCTGACATCTCCCTGGTAATGTGGAAAATTACTCAACTATATCCAGCCCTCGAAGAGGAGAATAATTGCAATATGACGAATTTCCATGTCCTCAGTCCCATCACGATAGTCACATTGTTGGGAGTTCTTGACAGAGCTGTCAAGCAGCACCTGCTCAGTGTGGTTTCCGATGGGTTCCCATGTGGAAATGGTGCTATTGTGGAACTGTCACGTCTATTACTAATCCAGACTAGGTTAACGGTCTCGCCACTGGTGGAAGCTAAAAAGCAATTATTAAAATATCCCGAGAAATGAAACCTGATATCAGTAACAGTGACCCGGAATCCAATGCCGATTGTAAACACTAATTTCCTTCCCCAATGTGCAGAAGTGAATCTCCCGTGCTTTCCTGGTCTGACCTAAGAGTTACTCCAGGCACACAGACAACTGATAACCTTTTCAGTGGTCTCTGAAATGATCAAGCGAGACACTCAATTGTATCAAACTGCTCAGAGGTCTAAAAGAATGATCCTGGACACAACACCCAGCAACAAGCTTGATTTCGGAAAAGGGAATGGAAAACACAGTGCGGTCGATCGGACAGATGCTGCCTTTCTAATGTTTGAAAGCTTGTGACAACAGTTACAGACCTTCTCCGCAGACTGTACAGAAACATCTGGAAAGGTGAATTCCATTTGATGCATTGACCTTTCCCCATTCTAGCTCATGGAGAAATCTTGTCAATGAAATTTTCCCCACGCAGTGTTCATATCCCTAAGTATATTTAAACATCGGTCTATCAACTTTGCTCCTCCATTCAATATACAGGCAGTTCTCTGAAAACGCATATTTATTAAACATTATTTGGCTGCAATGCAATTAGTGAATTGCACACCTTTCTTTTGAAAGCAAGCTCCCGTTTACTGTGTCACGATTCCATCCCCAGCACCAACTGAACAGCAAAACCCAGACTCAGGATCCACTGTCTGCAAAATACACCCTCAGTGTGTTCAGCTACACCAGGAATGTAATCTGCTCTGCAAACCTTGAACCGTAACCTGAAACTGGGAATTGTAGTCAACACTTAGAAGAAACTTTTTTTCAAACCAGGAGGAGAATCTTGGGGAGAATTGGAATTCTGTGCCAGCATCACGTGCTCAGTCAGCATGTGTGCTTTCTGGTCAAGAGCTTGGTGAAAGTTATAGGGTTGCAATCAGTGATTATAGTGCGAAAGTGTTACATTTACTGCACTACTTTATTGCAATGCACGATTTAAAGAGTTGCTTAAACTGTACTAATGTGTGTGTGTGTTGTACTAACTCTAAATTTTGATTTTTACTCATATCTGGGGGCTTCACCCTTTACCTTCTTTTTCCAATATGCCTCATTATTAATATTGAACGATTTTCTACAACACAGAAACACAAATACCGCGTTATTGGAAAGCAACCTGTATTGGTATTTGATCCTCCATTTTCACCCCATATTCCTGCTCTCTCCTTATCCCTTTAGTATTGAGAAAGTCTTATTAATATTCAGTGCTTTAGATTCCACAGCTTGGTAAGGAAGAGAATGCCCCAGGTTCACCAGTCTCCGAGTGCAGACATTTATTCTCATCTCAATGCAGAGTGACCTGTCTGTTCCTAAGAGTGCGTTTTAGAAGTTCTTGTTTTAGACGTCATGGCCAGGGGAATTATCAGCCCCACTTCCATTCTGTCAGCGTTTTAAATATTTCGCTGTGATCGCCACTTATTTCCTAAAGCCCATGGAATACAGGCCCAGTCGCCCCAAACTCTGCTCCCACAACAAGCCTATCATCCCAGAGATCAGTCTGGTCATCCTTCACTGCACTCCCTCAATGTCGAGTTTGTCCTTTATTAGGCAAGGAGACCAAAACTGCATGCAATATTGCGCAATGTTGGAGATGGGGCCTTAACAAGGCCCTGTACAGATGCAGTAAGATACTCTTACTCCTTTACTCAAATCCCGCTAAACTGAAGGTGAATACAGCGTTTATCTTCCTAACTGCTTTCTGTTCCTGCAATATTGCTTTCAGTGACTTGTATACAGGGAGATCTCAGATCCTTTTCAATGTTGCAGCTACCCATTTGGTGGGTCTATGGACACTGGTCAGCCTGCCAATACCATTTCCAGTATTGACTTATGGCTTCAGAACTCACTGCCCTGCATGGAACTGGGAGGGCTGCACAAAAGTAAGCAAGAAAAAGGAGCATACGTTCTTTTATAGATTAACATCTTTCAGCCAGTCACTTTTGAAACGATTAGCTACCTTTCTACTGTTCCCACCAAATGTACAGTCTCATCTACCCACGTTGTTCTCCATCTGCGATGTATTTGCCCATTCGCTCCACTTGTCTCAATTACCGTTGAGCTTTTCTGCATCTTCCTTAACCAATCACAATCCGACACCGGTTAGTGTTGTCAGCAGACTTGGGGACATTGCATTTGATCCCTTCAACCAATCATATGATATGTATTGGGAACAGCTGTATCCCAAGCCCCGATCCTTGCTATATCCTCCAAGCCTTCCTTTCTAAAAACAAAATTTTTCAATTCCAACTCACTGTTTCCTGCCAGCTCTCCCATTCTAAAACCATGATCATACACTCAGTCTCAATACTTACTGTAAAAGTGGTTAGTTGCTAATTTCATTCTGTTCCCTTTTCCTGGTATCAGACTGTAAGAAAACTGAATATTATTTCCCTTAATTTTGCCATTAATTTTGCCATTTGCATATGTTTAGAAGCTATTACCAGTTTACTCTTATAACCCTTGTTGATATGCTCTTGAGAAACCCAACAATTCTTGTCGTAAGCTGCTCAATGATTGACCTTTCACAGCAATACACTCACAGGAGCATAGCCACTGTACCATCAGAAATACAGCACAGTTTACATCAGCCCCACTTTCCGACACAAGGTGCACAGTCGGGAAAGTTATGGTACTTGAAATGCTCGTTCATAAACCTTTTAATAGTTGTGAGGTTACCTTGACAACTCCTCTCTCAGAATTAATTCCAGATTCCAACATCCCCTGGGTGAAAACAAATCCTCAGGTCCTCACTAAACTTCAATCCCTTCACTTTAAAAGTGTGCTCTCTGTTCTTGACCCTCTGACTAAAAGGAACAGCTGTTGTCTATCCACCCTCTCCATGCCCCTCGTAATCTCATCCTTCTGAATCACATCCCCCTCAGCCTTCTCTGCTCCAAAGTAAACAACCTGAGCTTATCCAGCCTCTCTTAATAGCTGATCTGCTCCTTCCCAGGGAACATCCTGGTTAATCTCCCCTGTTCCCCCTCCAGTGCAATCACATCCTTACTGTAATGTCGCTACTAGAACTATGCACATTACTCAAACCTGGCCTAGCTCTTGTAATCTATGCCTCGATGACAAAAGGCTATGTTTATGGACGCTATGCTTTGTCAACTTGTGTATTAACCTGTCCAGTCACATTCAGTTATGTGTTGAGAAGCACCCTCTGAGCTTCCTAGTGTACTGCCATTCATTGAGTCCTTCATTGGTTCATTCTTCCAAAGTGGATCACCTCATATTTATCACGGTTACATTCCAACTGCAATTGATCTAGCCGCCTGACCATTCCTCCTATATCTTCCTGCAATATAAGGGCTTCCTCCTCACTGTCAGCCACCCGGCCAATATTAGTGTAAAACACAAACTTACTTATCACACACCTCCTCCATATTCACGTCTACATGATTTATGAATATCACAAATATTAAGGTTAAAAATCACACAACATATCAGCTGATGGTCTAACAGGTTTATTTGGAGGCACTAGATTTTGAAGCACTGCTTCTTCATCAGTTGATTGTGCGCTTTGAAAGCTCGTGCTTTCAACCTGGTGTTGCGTGATTTTTAACTTTGTCACCCCAGTCCAACGCCAACACCTCCGAATTATGAATAAAAAGGGACACAGCATTGATCCCTGTGGTATACCATTGGACACTGGTCTCCAGTCACTCAAACAGCCTTCTACGACAACCCTCTTTCACCTACCATAAAGTTGATTTGGATGCCATTTGGCAAGTGACTAATGAGCCCTACCTGTTCCCTGGTTATTCTGTTCCATTTGGCATGCTTGTTGATTACCTGGGGATTCTCCCTAATCTTGCTCTGCCAGACGGTTTCCATGCCCCTGTGTTAGTCAGTCCTCACTGAGTGATGAACTTTCGCCTTATTGCAGTCTTAAATGGCCTGTCCCAGATTCTCCCATTATTCGCCTTAAATGTTGACTGGACAAACAAGGGAACATAGGAGAAAGTGAGGACTGCAGATGCTGGAGATCAGAGCTTAAAAATGAGTTGCTTGAAAAGCGCAGCAGGTCAGGCGGCTTCAAAGGAGCAGGAGAATCGACGGTTCGGGCATAAGCCCTTCCTGAAGAAGGGCGTATGCCCAAAACGTCGATTCTCCTGCTCCTTTGATGCTGCCTGACCTGCTGCGCTTTTCCAGCAACACATTTTATGCCAGGGAAACATGACTTGTCGAATGTTTAGTGAATTTTATAAGTTTCACTGCGACCCACCTCTCATTCTTTGAAAATCTCGAGAACACAGGCCGAGTTTCTTCATTAGACAATTGCCCCATCTGAGGATTTAATCTGGAGAATATCCATTCCTCTATGGTCAGTATATTCTTTCTCAGATTGACTCACCAAAACTGTACTCAATACTCCAGGTACAGTCTCATCAACACGCTGTGAACATGATTCAACATGTCTTTACATCAATGTTCTGACTCCCTTAAACAAAGGCAAACCAAACTTTAACTTTCCACTTACATATATTTATCCAAATTCCCTTCACATTCATTGCATTTACGAACTGACTGTTTGAGTTCTTATAGAAAGACTTCAGAAAATCTAAAGTGTGCTATTTCTACTGGTTCCCCATTATCTCCGCTGTAAGGAATAACTTCAAAAAATTCCGACGTTTTTCAAATCTGATTTCTCTGTCAGAAATACATACTAATTCTTTGCAATTTTGCCATTCATTTCTAAATATCCTATCTCACATTCCGTATAATAGATTCCTTCAGTTTCCCTACAGATGTCAAGTTAATTGGTCTGCAGTTCTCCACACTGTCTCTTCTTCCCTTGTAGCTGTTTGTATTCCTTCCATTCATTTACAGTGCTTGGATCACATTTGCTACCTTCCATTTATCCACAACGTCTTCCAGCCTCTGCAGAATATAGATGAAAATAAAACGCAGTCATTGACAGCACAGTTAATACTTCTATTGGTGATATATTTCTGAAGATTGCGATAGGGAGTACATCTGGATTGTCAGACTTACCAATGCTAAATCCAGCTACATGTTCACGTACTACCTTGTTACTGATATAAATTGACTTAATGTATTTTGTTCCACAAGTTCTAGGTGATCACTTCGTACTTCTGGGACTTTTTCCGGATCTTCTTCCATGAAGACAGATGCAAAGTAATTGGTTACTTTCTTGGCCATTTCCAAGTTCTCCACAATGACCTCTCCTCTCCCGATTACAAATGCCCACATTTGACCTTGTTTTTATTTCGTTTTCTTTGAAATATAGATTGTAGATGTATGCAGTCTTTGTGTTCCTGTTTGTTGGCATGCATGTTCTCTTTTTCATTTCCTTGTCAGTTTCTTGGCCCTCCTTTTCTGGATCATCAATGTGTGAGAATTCTCAGGATTCCACAATGTCTTGAATTCTTCTGAAGTCACTTCCTATGATTAATATAATCTTTAGTTTGTTACATTGATCATCGTTAAGTAACTTTCTCACTCTTTGGTGTTTTTATTTGAAAGACATAGACGTATTTTTCAGACTATGCAATATTTCTATAAATCTCGAGGTCCTAGTCAGTTATGTTCTCGAACACTGCAGGAGGACAGAGAAGATATTATGGGAGTCCTGGTTGGTACTTTTGAATCATCGCTGGTCAACGGGTGAGGTCCCGGGGGACTGGGAGGGTAACGAATGGTGTGCGCTTATTCAAGAAGGGCTACGAATAAAAACCTGGGAACTATAGAGCGGTATGCCTAAAATTTGTCATCAGTATGATACTTGAGAAGATTCTGAGAGATAACATGTACATGCATTTGGAAAGGCAGGTTATGATTAGAAGCAGTCAGCACGGTTTTGTGTATGGGAGATCATGGCTCACAAATTTGTTAGAGTTCTTTGATGAAGTGACTAGCGACGTTGCGAAGGCAGGGTGATATATGTAGTCCATACGGATTTCAGTTAATCCTTCAACAAAGTTCAATAAGACATTGCTCTGGTAGGTTAGGTCGTATGGAATTGAGGGGGAACTGGCAAATTAGATCCAAATTGGGATTGATGGTAGGAAGCGGAGCGGAAAGATGGTTGTCAGACTGGAGATCTGTGACGAGTGGAATGCCTCGGACGGATGGTGCTGGGATCATTGCAGTTTGTTATATACATGCACATAATACTTATATTTACATATTATACATTTCAACGATTTAGATAAGGATGGACAGGCATGATTTGCAAGTTGAAGGTGGCACGATAGGCGGTACCCTGGACAGTGTGGAAGGTTCTCAGAAATTACTGTAGGATCTTGATCAGCTGGGGAAGTGGTCCGAGAAAAGGCAAATGCAAGTTAATATAGATAAGTGTAAGTTCTTGCATTTTATAAACTCAAATCAAGGTAGGAATTTCATAGTAAATGGCTGGGCTTTCATGATTGTAGTGGAACAGAGAGACTTTGGAGTTTGGGTGCATAGTTCTTTGAAAGTGGAGTGACAGGCACACAACACAGTGAAGAAGGCTTTATGCACACTGGCCTTCTTCAGCCAGAGCATTGAGTATCGAAGTTGGTGAGTTATGTTGCAGTTATCCAGGTCGCTGTTGAGCCTTGTGAGCATACTTGCGGCATTATGTTCAGTTTTGTTCACGTTACTGTGGGAAGGATTTTATTAATCTGGTAAGTCTACAGAAAACAAGTAACAAGGATTTTTGCTAGGACTCAACAGTTTGACGTACAACGAGAGGTTGGACAAGCTAGGACATTTTACCTAGCGAGGCGGTATCTGATAGAAGTGCACAAGATCATGGGAGGCGTAAATATAGTGAATGCGCTCATTCTTTTTTTCCTAGGATTGGGCTATCCCGGACTAGATGGCATCAGTTTAAGGTTAGAGGGGAAAGAAGAAAAGAGAACCTGAGGAGCATTTTTTTACACAGAGGGTGGAACGCATATGGAATGAGCTGCCAGCAGAAATCGTTGAGACGGGTACATTAACACCATTTAAAGTGCATTTGGACAATGACATGGAAAGGAAAAGATTAAAAGAATGCGCGGCAGTGGCAGGGAAATGCGGTTAATGTGGATGGACATTTTCGCTTGAATGGCGCAATTTCATTTGAAGGGCCTATCTCTGTTCTGTAAGACACGATGACTCTAATAACTATTGCTTGTCTCCCAATGAATGTTATATTGTATTTTCCCAAATCACTGGAGCGAATTCTCCCCTCTTACCTCCAGGATTCCATAATGTTTGAGCAGAATGTTCAAACATTCTACACTGTATACAGGCACCGTGCAAAATGCAACATATTAATGTCACTATTCTTCAAAAACTTCATCAGAGCAAGGTTATTAATTAGTCCTTCTGATCACACTACATCAATTCGAATTAACCTGCTCTCTAATTTGGTTCACAACAAACACTTGATTCCACCTCATATACACTTACGGAGTTCATTTGTCAGAAACTTCTGGGAAGGGGAGTCGAACTATTTAGTAACTTTATTCCAGGCGTCGGGACCTCCATTTGCCGAGAGGTGCGAAGGAGGAGCGAATGACTTCTGGGAAGTCATATATTTGTGTGGTAGCGTTTACACTACTCGGGTAGTGTCTCCCAAGCATCCTCCTCCTCTAACCAAAAATAAGATTCTGTGCGCCATATTGGTAAGGTAACGAGTTTAATATTTATTCCTTACTTTTCAACAGTCTCTTTGGGAATTTAGAATAGTGGGAATGGAGGCTGGGGCCGTTGAATGTTCCTTCTGCAAACTGTGGAACGTAAGGGGCACGACTATTGTCCCTGCTGACTTCATCTGCGGCAACTGCACCCAACTCCAGCTCTTCGAAAACCGCGTTAGGGAACTGGAGCTAGAGTTGGATGAACTTCGGATCATTCGGGAGGCAGATGGGATTATTCAGAGGAGTGACAGGGAGATAGTAACTCCTCGGGTACAAGAAAAAGGCAGGGGACCGAAAGGGAACCGACAGGCAGTGCAGTGATCCCCTATGGCCATTCTCCTCAACAATAAGTTTACCATTTTGGATACTGTTGGGGGGATGACATACCAGGGGAAAGCAGTGGAACACAGGGTGCTGGCTCAGCCTCTGTCCCTGCTGCTTAGAATGGAAAGAGGAAGAGGAGCAGAGCAGGAGTCATTGGGGACTCCATAGTTAGGGGGACAGATAGGAGATTCCGTGGGGACGAGAGAGACTCACGGTTGGTGTGTTGCCTCCCAGGTGCCAGGGTTCATGAAGTTCCTGATCGTGTTTTTAGGCTCCTTAAGGGGGAGGGGGAGCAGCCCCAAGTCGTGGTCAACATAGGCACCAACTACATAGGTAGGAAGAGAGGTGAGGATTTAAGGCAGAAATCCAGGGAGCTAGGATGGAAGCTTAGAGCTAGGACGAACAGTTGTTGTCTTTTCTTGCCCGTGCCATGTGCTAGTGAGGCGAGGAATAGGGAGAGAGAGGGGTTCAACACGTAGCTACAGGAACGGTGCAGGAGGGAGGGATTTGGATTCTTAGATAATTGGGGCTCTTTCTGGTTAGGTGGAACCTCTACAAGAGGGTTGGTCTTCATCTGAAGCAGAAGGGTGCCAATATCCCTGGGGGGAAAGATTCGTTAAGGCTATTGGGGTGGATTTAAATTAATCCAGCAGGCGGATTGGAACCAAAATTGTAGTTCGAGTATAGAAATGGTTGAGAGTAGGGGGGTCCGAAATCAAGTTTCAGGGAAGTATGATGGCACCCACAAGCAAGAAGTTGGTTTGACGTGTGTCTACTTCAACGCCAGGAGCATCTGGAATAAGGTAGGTGAACTTGCAGCATGGGTTGGTCAACCTGGGACTTCAATGTGGTGGCCATTTCGGAGACATGGATCGAGCATGGACAGGAATGGTTGTTGCAGGTTCCAGGATTTAAATGTTTCAGTAAGAACAGAGAAGATGGTAAAAGAGGTGGAGGTGTGGCATTGCTGGTCAAAGACAGTATTGCAGTTGCAGAAAGGGTGTTTGATGTAGAATGAGCTGAGGCTAGAAACAGGAGAGGAGAGGTCACCCTGTTGGAAGTTTTCTACAGGCCTCCGAATAGTTCCAGAGATGTAGAGGAAAGGGTAGCAAAGATGATGCTCGATAAGAGTGAGAGGGACAGGGTAGACAGGGTAGAGACAGGGGACTTTAACTTTCCAAATATTGACTGGGAACACTATAGTACGAGTACTATGGATGGGTCAGTTTTTGTCCAGTGTGAGCAGGAGAGCTTCCTGACACAGTTTGTAGACAGGCCAACAAGGGGCGAAACCACATTAGATTTGGTCCAGGTAATGGGACTCGATGTTAGTCTTGGAAGTAGGTGAGCACTGTGGTGATAGCGATCACAATTCTGTTGTGTTTTCTTCAGTGAAAGAAAGGGATAAGTGTATACCACTGGGCAAGAGTTACAGCTGGGGGGAAGGCAATTACGATGCCATTAGGCAAGATTTAGGAAGCATAGGATGGGGAAGAAAACCACAGGGGATGGGCACATTAGAAATGTGGAGCTTAATCAAGGAAAAGCTACTGTGTGTCCTAGATACCTGTCAGGCGGGAGGAAGCTGTAGATCGCGGAAGCCATGGTTTATGAAGGAAGTGGAATCTCTGGTCAACAGGAAGAAGAAGGCTTATGTTAGGATGAGATGTGAATGCTCAATTAGGGCGCTTGAGGGTTACAAGGTATCCAGGAAAGACCTAAAGAGAGAGCTCAGAAGAGCCAGGAGGAGACCTGAGAAATTATTGGCGGATAGGATCAGGGTAAACCCTAAGGTTTTCTACAGGTATTTAAGGAATAAAAGAATGACGAAAGTAACATTAGGGCCAATCAAGGATAGTAGTGGGAAGTTGTGTGTGGAGTCAGAGGAGATCGGGGAAGAACTAAATGAATATTTTTCGACAGTATTCAGTCTAGAAAACGACAATGTTGTCGAGGAGAATACTGAGATAGAGGCTACTAGACTAGGTGGGAATGAGGTTCACAACAAAGGGGTAATAGAAATCCTGCAATGTTTGAAAATACATAAGACCCTTGGTCCGAATGGGATCTATTCTAGGATCATCTGGGAAGCCAGGGCGGAGATTGCTGAGCCTTTGGAATTGACCTTTAATTCGTCATTGTCTACAGAAGACTGGAGGATAGCAAATGTGGTTCCCCTGTTCAAGAAGGGGAGTAGAGACCACCCTGGTAATTATAGACCAGTGAGCCTTACTTCAGTTATTGGTAAAGTGTTGGAAAAGGTTATAAGATATAGGATTTATAATCATCTGGAAAAGAATAATTTGATGAGGGATAGTCAGCAGGTTTTGTGAAGGTTAGGTCGTGCCCCACAAACCTTACAGAGTTCTTTGAGAAGGTGACCAAATAGGCAGCTGAAAGTAAACCGGTTTACGTGGTGTATATGGATTTCAGCATGGCTATTGTACAAAATGCGGAGGAATGGGATTGTGGGAGATATACCAATTTGGATCAGTAATTAGCTTACTGAAAGAAGACAGAGGGTGATGGTTGATTGCAAATGTTCATCCTGGAATCCAGTTACTAGTGATATACCACAAGGGTCGGTGTTGGATCCACTGTTATTCGTCATTTTTATAAACGACCTGGACGAGGGCGTACTAAGATGGGTTAGTAAATTTGCAAACGACACTAAGGTCTCTGGAGTTGTGGATAGTGACGAAGGATGTTGTAGGTAACAGTGAGACATAGATAATTTGCAGAGCTGGGCTGAGAGGTGGCAAATGGAGTTTAATCCGGACAAGTGTGAGGTGATTCACTTTGGTTGGAGTAACCGGAATGCAAAGTACTGGGCTAATGGTAAGATTCTTGGTAGTGTAGATGAGCAGAGAGATCTCTGAGTCCAAGGTACACAGACCCTTGAAAGCTGTCACCCATGTTGACAGAGTTGTTAAGAAGGCTTCCTTTTTTTTAGCTTTTGTTGACAGAAGGAATGAGTTCCTTAACCATGAGGCTATGCTACAGCTGTACAAAACTCTGGTGTGGCCGCACTTGGAGTATTATGTGCAGTTCTGGTCACCGCATTATAAGAAGGTTGTGGAAGCTTTGGAAAGGGTGCAGAGGAGATTTACTAGGATGTAGCGTGGTATGGAAGGAAGGTGTTACGAGGAAAGGCTGAGTGACTTGAGACTGTTTTCGTTGGATAGAAGAAGGTTGAAAGGTGACTTAATAGAGACATATAAGATAAACAGAGGGTTAGATAGGGTGGACAGGGAGAGCCTTTTTCAGTTTGGTGACAATGAGTGCGAGGGGGCGTAGCTTTAAATTGAGGGTTGGCAGGTCTAGGACAGATGTCAGAGGTAGTCTCTATACTCAGGGAGTAGTAAGGGTGTGGAATGCTTTCCTGCAGCGGTAGTAGGTTCGCCATAGTTAAGTACGTTTAAGTCGTCATTGGACAAGCATATGGACGTACATGGAATAGTATAGGTTAGATGGGATTCAGCTTGGTATTATAAGTCGGCGCAACAGCGAGGGCCGAAGGGCCTGCACTGCGCTGTAATTTTCAATGTTCTATGTTTCTTCTTCAGTGGGTTGGTGTGGACTTGCTGAGTCAAATGGACTGTTTCCAGACTGTGTAGGGATTCGAAACCTGAACCCAATTTGAAATTATTGTTTTCGAAACGGACAAGAGTCCCCAGTTTGCTATGGACCAGACCAGATTGCCTTAAAATACTTTAAGATGGTAGCATTAACGCCATCCTTGTCCTATAGTAAAGGTAGATGTTAAGTGATGTTCCACATGTGATGTGGCTGGACAAACCACTCAATTTTAGGCAAAACGCAATTAATGTAAACACTCTAATACAAATACATACAAATAGAAGAGGAGTTTAGAATAACTTAACTACTGCAAACCTTAACAGAATAATAGATACAGTACCATCTACTGATTAACTATTCCAATCTACTAACATTACATAAACTCATCCCTTTGCAAAAAGACACATCCAAGACCAATCAGTCACGAATGCAATTCTCCAATTCAGGAGGAAACAGCATTAAGTTAGATTTCAGACCGAATAGCAACGTGGGATCATTTACTTGAATGATTCAACACCTTTCCCACGTCAGGCACCTGATGGTCGTTACAACTCAGAAAAAACTGGAAAACCTGGTCTGAACTAACCATTGTTGTCGCTATTTACTTCAGCCATTTGTAATAGGCAGTTTGTCCTTTAAGTTCTCTCTTAAAAGTAAATGAGCAAATAACCTGTTTTAAAGTGACAGCATTTTCAGAGATGTTAGGTACCTTGTCCTTTATAATAATACTCGAGAGGATTCCTCGTGTAATTGACCACGTGATCAGTTCAAAGGGACAAATACAGATGTCAGACGTTCAGTGAACAGGCATAGACCAAGTTTCTAAGACGTGAGTCAAAGTTGCAGAAGCCCTAATCCAACATGGAACACCACATCGGATACACCAGAAAGTGAACAACAGTCTGAACACACACACACACACACACACACACACACACACACACACACCCCAGACATGGAACAACACATGGAACCCACAGCGAAGTGACCAACAGACCAAGATGCATCATTTCACTGTTTCTGAGGTTCACAATGTCAGCACTCGATACACTAGGGAGCAAAAACAAAGGGGAGGGAAAGAAACAGAGAGTCAGAAAGATTTACATTAAAGACAGAAACAGACAGTTAATTAACTGAGAGTGTGTTGTGGAAATGTGGAAAAAGAGACTGGACAGCAGGACTAACTGGAGGATTGACCCCTTAGAGAGCAAAATGGCAAGAAAGAGAACATTAAATAAAGGTATTTTCAGATCAGCTGGAATGGTTTGTTTCATCAAATTCTAAATTGGCTTCACAGAACGCTTCAAACAACAGAAACAGGGAGAAGATGACAGACTAACACGGAGAGCTGTGCAGGCCATGCTTGTGCCCAGTAAACTGGATTATCTGCCCAGCATGGGGAGTATTCAAACATTTACTATCATATAGGAACGATACATACATCAAATACACACAGCAGGGGATGGTTTCCACCTCCATTGGTCCAATATAAGATATGTTTGTGTGTGCGTGTGTGTGTGCGTGTGTGTCTGTCTGTCTGTTTATGTGTGTGTATGCACGTGCGCACGCATATGTGGTGGCGTGGGGGGTTGGGGTTGGAATCGTGCACTTGCAGTGGTTGAATGTGAAAATCTTTGCTTGAGGGAAAATACACTTAAAGGAAACCAGGTAAAATATGAACAACTGGCAGACATTTGGATCATCATCGCAGAGAGACTGTGGGAAGTTTCACGGACAGATGAGTTAATGTGCTGCACTTGCAGTGGTTGAATGTGAAAATCTTTGCTTGAGGGAAAATACACTTAAAGGAAACCAGGTAAAATATGAACAACTGGCAGGCATTTGGATCATCTTCGCAGAGAGACTGGGGGACGTTTCACGGACAGATGAGTTAAAGTGCTCGATAATATTAAAATAAAGGCATTGCTGGACACAACAGCGATATGGATCAGCGTGCACAGGAATGACAGATGAATGGGATTTTGGTGTGAGCTTGATTTAGATTTGTTTCTGCAGGTTTCAACCAGAGAGTGACAGCAGCAGATTATTGTCATCATTAAGTCTGTATTTCGCAGCTCAAGGTTCAAACAGCAGAAGTTAAGCCAGTGAAGTACATTCTGGCGCAGTGAGTAGTTAAAGTTAATAATGTTCAGGGCATGGTGTCAGGAATCAGCCCATGGCCAAATGAATCATCAAAGTTGTGATTCATCTGTGTCAAACACCACCTGCAAGTTCCCCTCGAAGTCAATCATCACCCACTGGAAATATACCAGTGTTCGTTCATAGTCGTTATGTCAGAATTCTGGAATGCCCTGCCTAATGGCATTGTGGGTCATCCCATAGCAAGTGGACTGCAGTTATTCAAGAAGACAGCTCACCATCACCTTCTCAAGGACAAATAGGAATGGGCTATTAATTCTGGCCAGCCAGCGATGCCCAGGTTCCAGTAATGAATAAAAAAGATATTATTTATAGTTGAGATGCAGTCCCATGAAGGAAATGGAGTTTGTAAACATAAGAGAGCACAATTACCTCCGCACTCCCAATATTTAAATAACAAGGACAGTGAGACAATGGTTCACATCTGAAACTGAGTAGGTCAACATAGAGACCCATGAGTAGCACTGCCAAAAGCAAGGAGGGAGGCAGTAATTGAATAAGTTCCATGATGCACTTAATAGTGGTCTGCAGAGTGAATATCTGGATTCAGAGTCTCAAAATGAACAATAATAGTGGCAAGAAGTGGAGACTACATGAAAGAACAGAAATGCAGTCATAACCGATATATAGAAAAACATATTTGGACCGTGAGACTTACCAGGGACACCAACGATACACAGGAGAGGATAATAAAAATATTGAGTAATTCGAAGGACATAACAGATCCGCAATGATAATGGCAACCAATCATAATATGTTGAAAGAGACCAAACATAATTGGATAAACCTTGTCCATTGTTGGAACATTCCAGTCTAATGTTCCCAGATTCTGATCCATTGTTGGAACATTCTAGTTTAATGTTCTCAGATTATGATCTACTTTCCCCTTCTCCATCTGGAGCTGCTGAATTCTGTTAGTGCTGTCAGTGATGTTCCCACTCACACTTTGAGATAACACATTAAACGGTAATCATTTATCATTAAAAGATGGGAACTCTCCACTGGCATAATTAGAATCCATGCAGACTGACATTAATCACAGTCAGGGAACAAACAGGCTCAGTTAACCACTTCCTTACATTACACTTCACGTCATAATAAAAGGCAATATTTACTCAGTATCGATGGAATGGATGAGGGTGACTGACGGACGGACTTTAAATCTTTCCTTTTTTAACGTTGTCCTTGTATGTGGGAGTATTGCCAGAGCACTGCAGGGCTGTACATGCCCCACTCTGTTTAGAAATGAAACAGGGATAACATGACAGACCATCTGCATAAATATCTCGTGGGGAAATTTCTGGACACATTAACTCAAGGGAGAAAGTGAGGATTGCAGATGCGGGAGATCAGAGTCGAGACTGTGGTGTTGGAAAAATACAGTAGGTCATGCAGCATCAGAGGAGCATCGAAATTTCTTGTATAAGCCCTTCACCAGGAATGTGGCTTGTGGCCCAAGGGTACTGAGAGATAAATGGGAAAGGGATGGGGTTGGGGAAGGTATCTGATAATGTGATAGGTAGATGAAGTTGGGGTGGGAGGTGATATGTCGGAGAGGTGAGTGGAGAAGATAGATAGAAAGGAAAATGGAAAAGTAGGAAAGGCCATGGAAGTGGTGCAAATTTGGATCTGAGATAAGGTGGGGGGTACGTGAAATGAAAAAAAAACTGATGAAATCCACATTGATCCCATTTAGTTGCAGGGTCCCAAGACAGAAGATGAGGCTTTTTTCCTCCAGGCGTCAGGTGGTTAAGGTTTGGCGGCGGAGGAGGTCCAGGACCTGCATTTCTATGGCAGAGCGGGAGGGGGAGTTGAAGTGTTCAGCCATGGGTTTGTGGGTTGGTTGGTGCGGGTGTCCCAGCGATGTTCACTGAAGTGTACGGCATATTGGCATCCGGTCTCCCCAATGTCGAGGAGACAACAGGAGCAACGGATACTGTAGGCAAAGTGTGTGGAAGTGCAGGTAAACTGCAAAGAATGTGGAAGGATCATTCAGGGTCTTGGACAGACGTGAGGGGGAGGCGAGGGTGCAGGTTTTCCAATTCTTGTTGTGGCAGGGGATGGTGCCAGGATTGCAGGGGGGATTGGTGGGTGGCGTTGGGACTGTTCTTTATGGAATGCAGATCGGGGTTGAGAGGGAAATGTAACCCTGCTGGTGGGGTCTGTTTGGAGATGGCGCAAGTGTGGGAGGTAAAGAGTTGTATGTGGAGATAGGATTGTAGGTGTGGAACAGGTGTTCCTTCCGACTTGCATTGGGAGGAGTAGGAATCGAAGGTGTAAGTAGGGGAAGTGGATGAGATGTTCTGGATGTCATCATTGACTATGTGAGAGAGGAAATTGCAGTCTTTGAAGAAGAAGGCCATCTGGGATATAACTGGGTTCATAGTATGGTGCTGGAAAAACACAGCAGCTCAGGCCGCATCAGAGGAGCAGGAAAATTCGACTTATTGTGCTAAAATCCTTCATCAGGAATGAGGCTTTTGCTCAAAACATGGGTCCTCCTGCTTCTCAGATGCTGCCTGACCTGCTGTGCTTTTCCAGCATCACATTCTTGACTCTAATCTCTCGCATCTTCAATACTCACTTTCGCCTACATACTAGGTTCAGTCACTTCCGTAATGCTGCCTTTAATTCTGTTCTCACTGCTATAGGAGAGATGTTGTTAAACTTGAAAGCATGCTGAAAAGAGTTCCAAGTACATTGACAGTGCTGTGTTGGGTGGTGGTGGAGAGTGATGTTGAGCTACACAGCGAGTATGAATGGGCAGGGGCTATATTCCCTGGAGCGTTAGTTCTGAGAAGTGACTTACTTAGGTTTATTGCGGTGAATCCCGATGCTCCAGGGTGAGCAAGGCCAAAGGCTACAGAAATGGACAGAACAGTCATTGACTGGACAATTACTCATGAGCCATCACATTGCTGAACTATGGAGGGAGACTGATGAATGGGAGTGACTGGAGGAGTCAGAATTTGGAGGATCCATTCACATTCTTGAGAATAAAAATAAAGGTATTGCCGTATCAACTTAAAAGATCAGTTAGATCACATTCTCAATCCCGCTCACAGAACCAGACCAGACAACATAAACTCAAAGGAGATATCTTTGTGGGCGGCACGGTGGCGCAGTGGTTAGCACTGCTGCCTCACAGCACCTGTAGACCCGGGTTCAATTCCCGACTCAGGTGACTGACTGTGTGGAGTTTGCACGTTCTCCCCGTGTCTGCGTGGGTTTCCTCCGGGTGCTCCGGTTTCCTCCCACAGTCCAAAGATGTGCAGGTCAGGTGAATTGGCCAAGCTAAATTGCCCGTAGTGTTAGGTAAGGGGTAAATGTAGGGGTATGGGTGGGTTGCGCTTCGGCGGGTCGGTGTGGACTTGTTGGGCCGAAGGGCCTGTTTCCACACTGTAAGTCTAATCTAATCTAATCTGTTCGGCATGGAGCTCTGAACGGACCAGGCTAGTGTACTGCTGAACACCACCCTGCAATCGGCCCAGAGCGGACACTGTGCAGACCTCAACAGTGCATTGATCTATAAATCCAGATCAGAAATGTTTTCAGCAGGGAGCACTGCGCAGAACGGATTGGTGTACTGCACAATACAATCCACAATCTACCGAGAGTGCAAAGGTATGCAGACGACAGCAGTTCATTGATCTATAAATCCAGCTGAGATATGTAACCAGGGTTTGGAACTGTGTAAACCACCCCAGTACATTTCTCAGAACACTGTGTTAGACCATTGCACAGTGTGGGGAAATTTGCAGCTCATGCTGGAAGTGACAGAAAATGCAGATCCCATCCATTTACCCATATCTCCATAGTGTCATGACATAGGGGTGCTGTGGGTGTGAACATCACTGCCAGACAGAGATGACGGGGGAATTAGTTTAAGCATCAACAAATAGCAGGGGTTTGGTCAATAGACAGAGAAGGGAAGACTGAGAGACAATGTCATGGAAAGATGTGTTCTCAGGATCCATAATGGTGAAATGAAGACATTTTGACAGTATCCTGCAAATGAGTCAGTGTTTCCAGGAATGATAAGTGAACTGGATATTGGTGTGAGGTCGGATGATGGAGAGAATTGGATGAGCATTTGATCTGCAGCTTTGCAAATGGGAGTAGGGTCAGCAGAGTCTTCGACTGATTGGGTTGAATCTAACAATAATTTGTCTCAGTGACATTTTTCACGGAGTATGACAGAGGGATAGTCTGTATTAGACAGAACTATTTTGCTGTGCTATCTTATCGAATTCACTTCATTAACTACATATCTCACTTCATGGTGTCCCTCTCATTCAATGCCAGCTCGATTTCCTTCATGGTTGGAGATACTCACCATCACCCGCATGACCCTCAATATTCTGAGATCCCTGGCACTGGTACCATCTTTAAAAGGCCACCGGACACACGGTTGAGCTTTCTCAGTTTGGACCTGCCCTGCACAGTTTACACGGAGCATGGCAGATAAGGGGCAATTAGACCACGGTTTGTCAACAGACACACGGAGATCCTGGTGAATGGGCTAGCACAGAGGGGACCATTCTCTTCCCAGAGAGGGGCCACACCATCAGACCCACTGAGCATGGTCTGAACTCCCCACCCAGCTCAATGCAGTATCTGTTGTCTGAAGAAAAGCCCAGAAATACAGGACAAGCACCAATAACCTTCCCCGCTCTGTCAGTATAAGGGTCACCGTATTCTCTTCTCTAAACAGCTCAGATACTGAAACTAATATGTGATGTTTACTGCTCTGCCCACCTGTCTTGACATCTTCAATATGCTGCGCTCAAAGAAACCCTGCACTCTCTGCTCCTACATCCGCTTTATAATGATAGAGAGTGTTTTACATTGACTTTCAGAGTTATTCCTACCAATGTTCATCACCTCACACTGCTCTACATTTATGCTGATCTGCCATAAACCTGAATACTACACTACTGTGTCACTGTCCTGCTGGAGTTCCACACTGTCCTCCACAAACTTCATTATTCGTTCAGGTTTGGTATCTGCAAACAAATTGTCCTACAGTCACACTCCACACAGAAGTACTGACTCACTCACTATTGTTTGCAAGTGCAATATTAACAACTCCCTGAAGACAGTCGTATATACTGACACACACCAGGCAGAATACGAGAAATATTAAAAAGATTATCTTGGAGCAAAACAAATGCTGACAGACCCTCCATATCTATATTAGTTTCTGTGTATTACTCAGTGTCTCTATGTCTCTGTATTAGTGTGTGTCTATCTGTGTGCATCAGCGTGGAAACATGTGTTGCTGGAAAAGCGCAGCAGGACGGGCAGCATCCAAGGAGCAGGAGAATCGACGTTTCAGGCATAAGGCCTTCTTCAGGCTTATGCCTGAAACGTCGATTCTCCTGCTCATTGGATGCTCGCTGACCTGCTGCCTTTTCCAGCAACACATTTTTCAGCTCTGATCTTCAGCATCTATCTCCTAACTTTCTCCTAGTGTATCAGTGTGCAGCGATTCTGGCAGTCTCTATGGTGCTTAAAGTGATGTAATGTCACCCTGACACGAGATCTGTGGAAAGGTTTTTCATTTCTGTTCACAGATGCTGCCAGACCTGCTGACCTTGCTGTTGCTGCCAGTCTCTGCTTGCCTCCCCATACCACTGTATAGGTGGGGTTGGAGGGTCATAATCATCAAGGATTCAGTTTGGGAGGTACAGAAGGAGGGTAGCAGCTCACAGCTCCATTAACACACACAAGCACACACAGACTCTCTCACACACACAGACACACACACAGACACACACAGATACATACACACACACAGACAGAAACACATAACACACAGACACGCGCAAACACAGACACACAAACACAAACTGACATGCACACACACACTGACACACACACACACGCTCATAGAAACAGACACACGCAAACACACACTCACCAAAAGAGACACACGCTGATGCAAACACAGACACACATACACAGAGTCAGACACATACTCACTAACACAGACACGTACACACACACACACACACACACACACACTCAAAGGAACAGGCACACACGCAGACACACATACAGCTGCACACAGACACACATGCTCACAGCCATCCCACACCTACACAGAACACCCACACACACACGCACACACACACAAACACAAACGGACAGAGACACACAGATGCACAAACAGACATACAGAGACGTACACATGCCGACTGACACACACAGAGGCCCGCGGGCGTGCTCGCACACAAACACACACACTCACACACACAACACGCACCGCCAATTATTTCACCTGTTTCCTCATTTCCCCTCCCCCACCTTGTTTCAGATTCAACCCTCCAACTCTGCACCGCCTTCTTGAGCTGTACTATCTGTCCATCTTCCTCCCCACCTAACCCGTTATACAGAGAGTTTGGAAACAGACCTATTAGCCTATACACTCAATGCTAACGATAATCTCCAACTAAACTAGTCCCTCATTCCTGCTCTTGGACCATTTTTTTTTCAAAACTTCACATGTTGCTGTACTTAATAAAATGTCTTTTAAACGTTGTTACTTTACCCACATCTATCACTTCTCAGGACTTTCATGCCATCAATGACGTGTAATCACAATACACTTCATGGATCTTCAGCAGGTATACATGATAACTCTGTGGGAAGCTCGAGAAGTGATTGCTAGAAATCTTGATTAGATGTTCTTAACTTCAATAACCACAGGTGTGGTGATGGAAGATATGAAATGACTAAAGTGGTGTCATTATTAAAGAAACTGCCAAGGGAAAGCCAGTGAACAATGGACAAGAGAGCCTGTCATCAGTAGTGGGCAAGTTGTTGGAGAGAATCCTAACGACAAGGTTTTCATGTACTTTGAAAGGCAAGTACTGATAAAGGAAAGTCAACATGGCTTTGTGCATGGGAGATCATGCCTCACGACTGTGATTATTCCTTTCTTGAAGAAGTACCAAAAAGGATCAATGAGAGCAGAGCAGAGGACGTAATCTATATGGACATCAGTAAGGCGTTCGACAAGGGTCCCCATGGGAGATTGGTTAGCAAGGTGAGATCTCATGGAACAAAGGGAGAACTAGCCATTTGGATACAGAACTAGCTCAAAGATAGAAGACAGAGGGTGGTGGTGGAGGGTTGTTTTTCAGACTATAGGCCCGTGACCAGTGGTGTGTCACAAAGATGGAGCCTGACCCCACTGTGTTCGTCATTTACATAAATGATTTGGATGTGAACACACGAGGTATGGTTAGCAAGTTCATATTTGACACCAAAATTGAAGGTACAGTGGACAGACAAAACGATTACTATGGCGTAAAACGGGATCTTCATCAGATGGAACAATGAGCTGAGCAGTGGTAGATGGAGTTTAAATTAGATAACTGTAAACTCTGCATTTTGGAAAGGAAAATCAAGGCTTGGCTTATACATTTAATGTTAAGTCCCTGGGGTATGTTGCAAACGAAAATGATCTTGAGTGCAGGTTCATAGTACTTTGAAAGTGGAGCCGCAGGCATATAAGGTAATGAAGAAAGTATTTGATATGATTGTCGTTGTTGTTCAGTGCATTGAATGTAGAAGTTGTAAGGTCATATTCTGACTGTACGGGACATTGGTTAGGTCACTATTGAATACTTCATGCAATTCTGGTCTCGCTCTTTGGGGAAGGATGTGTGAAACCTGGAAGAATTCAGAAAAGATTTACAACGATATTGCCAGGGATGGATGTTTTTGGATTTATGGAAAGGCTGAATATGGTGGGGTTATTTTCCCGGGAGCATCAATGTTTGACGGGTGATATTTAGAGGTTTATAAAGTCATAATTGGAATGGATAGTGTCAATAGTCAAGGTCTTTCTCCCGGGGTAGCACTCTCCAAAGCTAGAGGATATAGGTTGAACGTCAGAGAGGAAAAACTTATAAGGGATCTAAGGGGCAATGTTTACAAAGAGAAGCTACTTTATATGTTACGAGTTACCAGAGAAAGTTGTGAAGGCAGAGACAATTACAACATTTAAAAGACATCTGGATGGGCACGTGAATAGGAAGTGTTTCGAGGGATATGTGCCAATTGCTGGCAAATTGAACTACAGTAATATAGGACATTTGGTCATTAGGGACGAGTTGGATAGAAGGGTCTTTTTCAATGCTGGACAGCTCTGTGACATGATTTCTTGCTCCTCTTATTTTAACGTTATCCCAGTCTTGAAATTCAATACACGAGGCAAAGGTCACCTGCCATTCAACATTATCCAAATCCCTCATTTTGTCATGAACCTTTGTAAGGTTAATAAGGTCTCAACCTCCTAGGCAGTAGCGTAAAAGGTCCCAGTCTAACGAGTCTCTCCTTATAACTTAAACACTCCATTCCCAGCAACAACCCGTTAATTCTTTCTGAACCGTCTCCAGTTCAACAATATCCTCAATGTGCCTGTGTGACCTGAACTGCACACAGTACTTCAAGAGACATCCTCACAAATGTCCAGCACAACCTGAAGATAATGTTCCATCTCCATTACTCAAAGGTCTCAGTAATGAAGGCGAGCAAGCCAAACACCTTCATAACCACCCTGCCTACACGTGATGCAAACTTCAAAGAAATTTACCCGAACTCCTAGATCGCTCGGTTCTACAACGATACCAATGACCCAACATTTAATTGTATATATCCTTTCCTTGTTTGTTTTATCAAATTGTGATACGTGCATTTATAGAAATTAAACTCCATCTGCCACTCTTCAGCCCAGCGAGTGATAGTACTGGGTAAGAAAGGCTGGACAGTGATCAGCTGCCTTGGATCATTTCTTGGTTTTAATGAGAGGGCAGTTACACGTTCCAGGCGAGAAAGAGTGATTGGTGTTTTTGATCCAGAACGTATGCTCTTTCTTCATCTCTGGTGTTCACTAGATAAGTATCTATTCTAGATCCTTTCTAGTGCAGAGTGTGGCTGCAGGATGTCTATCCCTCATATTGCAGATGTCAGATAATAGCCACTTAAGGTGAAAATCATAGCCAAACAATTACGTATCTTCATGGTTTATCACAAAGGTAGAGCACATAAACTCAACGCCCTGTATTTGAGTTGAGTACCTTTCATCTGTTACAAGAATGTAATTAGTTTAATTGTGTAATTTAGCAAAAGAGAACCAAATTTTAAAGAAGCCACACCGAGCTGAAAGATGACATTTAAAATGTGACCGAAAATCTGGGCATGGTTTAAATCTTGTGAAGTGCGCAATACCCATGCAGCTGAGCCAGAGCTCTGGGTTAGATTCCAATACCTGAACTTGCATGGTCGTGTATCTCACTCTGGATCAGAAGTCTGGATTAAAGTGCTGTCACGGAGGCATGTCACAGTATTTCAAAACAGGCTGATGAACAAACACAGAGGTGATAATGTTGCAGCCATAGGGACTATTACCAATTGTTGGTAGCGGCTCTACCTCTGATCCCAAAATCCAGATTCAAATCCCACAGAGGTATTTCATAATGTGGCTGAACAAGTTGATTAAAATGATTTTAGAATTGTGAGGTGTTGGAGAAGGAAGTGGTATCAGTATTGAATTTCAGAATCTAGGCCCAGGTTTACTGAAAACACAGCCATTCATGTTGTTTGGACTCATATGTGCACATCCTAGAGGTTTATACAGTCATGAAGACCATGAATAGGGTGAACAGTTTCGGTCTTTACCCCAGTGTAGGAAAGTCCAAAACTAGAGGACATAGAATTAAGGTGAGATGGACAAGGTTTAAAAGTGACTAAGAGGACCATTTTCACACAGAAGGGGTGCATGTATGCAATGAGCTGCCAGACGAAGTGGTGGAGGCTGTTACAATTATTACATTTAAAAGGCATCTGGATGGCGACATGAATTGGAAAGGTTTCAAGGGATATGGACCAAATAGTGGAAAATGAATCTAAGTAAAGTTAGGACATTTGGTTGGCACGAATGAGTTGCACCAAAGGGTCTGTTTCTGTGCTATACAACTCTATGATTCATCGATCCAATTTGTAAAGATCTATTTGTAATCTTATGTTCCCTTCTTTACCTTCCACTATATAACTAATCTTGGTGTCAGCCATAAACTTGCTCACCATGCCTTCTATAATTCTCATCTAAATAATTGATATAAATGACAACGAAAAGTGGATCCAGCACTAATCCCTGTGGAACGCGGCTGGTCACAGGCCTCCAGTCCCACAGACAAAACTCCTCCATCAATCTTTGCCTCCTGCCAATAACCTAAAACACACACACATACTCATACAGACATACAGAGACACAGACACTGTTCTGTCTTCAAGACAGAGATAGATATATTTCGATTGATAAGGGGATCAAGTATTACAGTGAGAAGGTGGGAGAATTTTGTTGAGAAATATGTCAGCCATGACTGACCAACAGATCAGAATCAATGGACCAAGCAGTCTAGTTTTGCACGAATTTCATATGCTCGATGGTTCACGCTATCTGAAATGTCGATCCAAGAGAGGAATGGAGGCTGAATTTGATTACTGAAAAGAGTCAAGAGGAATGTGGGATAGGTTTGAGAGGCTGAATGGTCTCTGTCGTTCCTATTGGTTGGGCATTCATTTTTAATAAAAAGAGAAACTGACTTGCTCTGAGGTTCATACACTTTTTAATTTAGAGGTTCTACAATTGAAGATTGAGATAGGGATGTTCCTGTCTCCACAGAGGTGCGCATTCTCCACACCAAGGAACAGTGAAGTCTGGGCTATCGAGTCATACAGTCATAGAGATGTACAGCACGGAAACAGACCCTTCGGTCCAACTCATCCATGCCGACCAGATATCCCAACACAATCTAGTCCCAGCTGCCAGCACCTGGCCTAAATCCCTCCAAACCCCTCCTATTCATATACCCATCCCGATGACTTTTCAATGTTGCAATTGTCCCAGCCTCCACCACTTGTTCTGGTCGCTTATTTCGTACACGGACCACCCTTTAAGTGGAAAAATGTTGCCCCTTCTGTCTATTTTATGTCTTTCTCCTCTCAACCTAAAACTATGCCCTCCAGTTCTGGCTTCCCCCACCTAGGGAAAATACTTTGTCGATTTATCCTATCCATTCCCCTCATGATTTTGTAAAGCTCCATAAGGTCACCTCCTCAACCACGGATGCTCCAGAGAAAACAGTCGTAGCCTATTTAAACCCTCCCTATAACTCTAATCCGCCAAACCTGGCAACATAAGGCCAGTTAATCTTACTTCTGTGGTAGACAATGTAATGGAAAGGGTACTGAGGGATAGGATTTATGAGTATCTGGAAAGACACTGCTTGATTAGGGACAGCCAGCACGGATTTGTGAAGGGTAGGTCTTGCCTTACAAGCCTTATTGAATTCTTTGAGGAGGTGACCAAGCATGTGGATGAGGGTAGAGCAGTGGATGTAGTAAGGCATTTGATAAGTTTCCCCAATGTTACGCTTATGCAGAAAGTCAGGAGGCATGGGATAGAGGGAAATTTGGCCAATTGGATAGAAAACTGGCTAACCGGTTGAAGTCAGAGAGTGGTGGTAGATGGTAAATATTCAGCTGGAGCCCAGTTACAAGTGGAGTTCCGCAGGGATCAGTTCTGGGTCCTCTGCTGTTTGTAATTTTTATTAATGACTTTGATGAGGGAGTCGAAGGGTGGGTCAGTAAATTTGTAGATGATACGAAGATTGGTGGAGTTGTGGACAGTGAGGAGGGCTGTTGTCGGCTGCAAAGGGACTTAGATATGATGCAGAGCTGGGCTGAGGAATGGCAGATGGAGTTCAACCGTGCCAAGTGTGAGGTTTTCCATTTTGGAAGAACAAATAAGAATGCGGAATACAGGGTTAACGGTAGGATTCTTAGTCAGGTGGAGGAACAGAGGGATCTTGGGGGTCTATGTACATAGATCTTTGAAAGTTGCCACTCAGGTGGATAGAGCTTGTAAGAAGGCCTATGGTGTATTAGCGTTCATTAGCAGAGGGATTGAATTCAAGAGTCGTGAAGTGATGTTGCAGCTGTACAGGACTTTGGTTAGGCCACATTAGGAGTACTGTGTGCAGTTCTGGTCGCCTCACTTTAGGAAAGATGTGGAAGCTTTGGAGAGGGTGCAGAGAAGATTTACCAGGATGTTGCCTGGAATGGAGAATAGGTCGTACGAGGATAGGTTGAGAGTTCTCGGCCTTTTCTCGTTGGAACGGCGAAGGATGAGGAGTGACTTGATAGAGGTTTATAAGATGATCAGAGGAATAGATAGAGTAGACAGTCAGAAACTTTTTCCCCGGGTACAACAGAGTGTTACAAGGGGACATAAATTTAAGTTGAAGGGTGAAAGGTATAGGGGAGATGTCAGGGCTGGGTTCTTTACCCAGAGAGTGGTGGGGGCATGGAATGCGCTCCCGTGGGAGTGGTAGAGTCAGAATCATTGGCGATCTTGAAGCGGCAATTGGATAGGTACATGGATGGGTGCTTAATCTCGGATAGACTTTCGGCACAACATCGTGGGCTGAAGGGCCTGTTCTGTGCTGTATTGTTCTATGTTCTATGTTCTATCATTGTCTGTACCCTTTCAAGTTTCACAACATCCTTTCCAATAGGAAGGAGAGCAGAATTACACACAATATTCCAACAGTGGCCTAACCAATGTCCTGTAGCACCGCAACATGACCTCTCAATGCTGATATTCAAAACTCTGACCAATTAGGGAAAGCCTACTAAATGCCTTCTTCACTATCCTATCTACCTGTGACTCCACTTTCAAGGAGCTTTGAACCTGCACTCCAATGTCTCTTTGTTCAACAACACTCCCGAGGTCCTTATCAAAATGTGTGTAAGTCCTGCTAAGATTTGCTTTCCAAAATGCAGCACCTCACATTTACCAACTCCATCTACCACTTCCTCGACCATTGGCCCAACTGATAAAGATCCAATTGTAATCTGAGATATCCTTCTTCACTGTCCACTTCATCTCCGATTTTGTTGTAATCTGCAAACTTACTAACTATACTTCTTATGCTCACATCCAAATCATTTATATATATGATGAAATGTTGTGTGTGTGTGTATATGTGGGGGGGGGGGGGGTGTTGGGGGGTGGGGGTGATCATTGAAGATATTTAAGTCTGACTTTGACTGACCTTTGTTGGGCAGTGTTTATTGGGAGTAGACTGAATTGGGGTTTTCAGCCGCAAACAGACCAGCCATTATCTTTATATATTTAGCAGCTGGCTGGAGCTCCTATCCCATGTTGTTCTCTCAGTGCACCCCCTGCGCCTGTTACAGAGAAAGAGGAAGACCCCATTCAGCCAGTCAGTAACACTGAAATGAGGCAGGAGGAGCTCATTCTGTCCTTCTAAGGAGACACACGGGAAGAGAATGAAGGATTCGGTCATAGTGCAATAGAGATATACATTAGGGAAACAGACACTTTGGTCCAACACATCCGTGCCAACCAGATATCCTCATTTGCCAACATTTTGTCCAAAGCCCTCTGAATCATTCCTTTTCATATAACCATCTGGATGAATTTCAAATTTTGTAATTAGGCCAGCCTCCACCACTTTCTCTGGCAGTTCATTCCACACACACACACTGTGTGAACAAGTTGCCCCCACCGTCCCTTATGTATCTCCCCCCTCTCATCTTAAATCTATGCCCTCTCGTGCTGGACTCCGTTACCCCAGGGAAATAGTCTTGCCTATTTGCCGCATCCATGACGTTCATGATTTTAATAGAAGTCTGTAACGCCACCTCTCAAAGAGTATAGTATATTTTAATGTGGAGTGACTGTGGCAATTATCCAACACAGCACCAAAAGACAAAAATGAAATTAATAATGAACATTATTGGTTGTGTTGTTAAGGGGGTATATGTTAATCAGGCTAATAGGAAATCTCCCATCCTCCTCAGTGTCTGAAGGTTAAAATTGAGCACATGGCTGATATTACAGAATGATTCAATTGCTGCATCAGAAAGAGCGCATTTTTGATCGGGTAGCGATCCCCTCCAAATGTTCGCCTATAATATGTGCTCATCTTTTACACTCTCATGTATCAGTATCATTGACAGTAGAACTCCATCTGATCATCTGACAACAAATGGTCCGAATAGAGAATCGCTGACATCGGAAACAAATCGACAACCAGCTACATAGTTTAAAAGGAGGCCATGCAGCATTTCTAGTTCACAGGACAGGAGATCCCTGGCTAGACGACAGCAAATACAGAATAGAGATAATTACTTGTTTTCAGATTGAAAAGCTGTAACTCATGAAATTCCTCAGGGATCAGTGTGCATTTATCAATAGTTTACAATCTAGAATAATGTTTTGGATGACGGGGCTGTGTAGATTGAAGCTCAATTTGCCCATAGACCAAGATAGTCATCCATTAAGATGTCAAATGAATACACAGTGTCTGCAATGGTATACAGACAGGGGAAGGTCATGTCCAAACCTTCAGCAAAATAAATATGTACATTATTGGTGATAGGTAGTTTGTGTTTTGAACGAAGCATGAAACAACAGTAAATTATATAAATGGAGGCAGAATGCAGAACTCGGTGGTACAAAGAGATTTGCGTGTCCTTGTCCGTAAATTACAACAAGTCAGTCTGTGGGTGCAGCACGATATTTGGAAAATAAATGCAATGAAACCTTTCCTTGCAAAGAGTATTAGGTATGATCTTAAGGATGTTTTACTGCAACTGTACGGGCCGATGTTGAGACGGCACCTGATGTATTCTGTGTGGTTGTAATTCCATTGAAGTGAAAAGCAAATTGCTTTCTAAATGTTTTAAAGATGTTTCTTTTTACTCGTTCTTGCGATGAAGGTATTACGTCATGAACGATTAGAAGTTTAGGCCTGAGAATGAGAAATGTTCTTATTGACCATATATGATTTTGAGCGAGTGAATACCTGATGAATATTTTATCTTCTATGGGAGAATAAATCTGGGGATCAAATTTCAGAATAAGATGCATTAATTGAAATGCAGGTATTGTGAAGATATTACAAGTTGTATTGTAAAGGTATACTGGAACATATAAACACATCTTCAAATCCAATGGCACTATTTGTTCCGAAAGAAATGGTCCAACAGCAACCGTGATGTACCGACATGAAGCAGGGAATGTGGTGGAGTGGTACAGTTCGGGCAATGTTCAAATCGACCTCATTTAGTCCAGTTTGGGGCCGGATAACGTTATTGTGTGAGTCAACTCAGAGAGGGAGAAAATGCATCATTCCTGAGAAGGATCGACCTATTGCTCCGTCTCTCTCTGCGTTGCTCCTCCCACAATGTGTGTGAGCTGAAAAATCCTCAGTCGTCTTTGCCACTCGTGCATGATTCCAGTCGAGGATTCACTGGTATCGCCCCACTGCTTAAAGGGAAGTCCATTCAGCAAAATCCATCAGATCCAGAAAGTAATCCCATTGACAGTAACTTGTAAAAGCAGAATACTCCATAAGCTGAATGATATTATAACTATCACCCATGTTTCCTTTCGTCATGAGTTCAACTAATATTTGAGCACGGTTCTTTCAAGTTAACGTTCTGCAGAGATTATATTTTTCAGTTTGTCATCAAACGTGTGCATGTGTCAGTATTTTTTAGAGAGGGAACCATCGGCGCACAGATTTGCAATTTCCAAACTGTTTGTCACTCATCTTTCCATTGTAGTTTGAGTAACGTTGTTTCTGTCATAAATTTGTTAATTTTAGCAGATTAAAAAATCCTGTCTGATTTCCTAGTAAACCATATATAGTATGAAACCTATATTGTTCGTCATATCACCAACTTGGTTACATTAACCTTTGCAGTGAGCAGTGGAAGTGTGGGACAAGGGGATGGAATAATGTCCTGAACTATAAATCAGTGAGCCTGACGTCATTGGTTGCCATGTTGTTGGACAGCATTGAGAGGGGCAGGATTTACATGTATTTGTCAATGCAACACCTGATGAATGATATTCAACATGGCTTTGTGAATGGGAAATCATTTCTGACAAAGTTGATTGCATTTTCTGAAGAGGTGACAAAGAAGATTGCTGATGGCAGTAACGTAGACGCTGTCATGTAGACTTCATCAAGACATTCAACAGTAGTCCGCATGACTGACAAGTTAGTAAGGTTCGGTCATAAATAGATTCAAGATAAGCTAGCCAATTGACTGCAAAATTATAGTGAAGGTAGGAGACAGACTGTGGTTGATGACTGCTTTTCAGACAGGGGGCCTGTGACCAGTGATGTGCCACAAAGAGCAGTGCTGAATCCACTGCTTGTCCTTATTTATATAAATTATTTGAATGTGAATATTTCCCTATTTATTATCTTTACAGATCACATTAAAATTGGAGGTGCAGTGGTCAGCAACGTTTACCTCAGAGTGCAATGGGATCTCAAACATATGGGCCAATGGGTCAAGGAGTGACAGATGGAGTTGCGTTTAGATAAATGTGCAATGTGGCATTTTGGCAAGGTAAAACAGGGCAAGACATATTCAGTTAATGGTGATGTCCTGGGGAATGTTGTTGATCAAATGTGTGCTGGCTTATAGATCCTTGAAAGTGGGGTCGCAGGTAGACAGGGTGTTGAAGAAGGGGTTTGTTTTGCTTGCCTTTATTGGTCAGCATATTGACAGTGCGAGTTGGGAGATCCTGTTGCGACTGGTCAGGATGTTGGTGAGGCCAGATTTAGAATACTGTGTTTAATTCAGTTCCCTCTGCTACAGGAAGGGCGTTGTTAAACTTGAGAGGGTGCAGGAAAGATTTACAAGGATATTGCTGGGCATGGAGGGATTAGGCTACTGGGAAAGGCTAGACAGACTGGAGATTGTTTACTCTGGAGAATTGGAGGCTGAGGCGTGACATTCTAGAAGTTTATAAAACTATGAGGAACATGGATAATCTGAATAGTCAAGTTTTTTTTCCAGGATGGGGAAGTCCAAAGCTATAGGACAAAGGCTTAAGGTGGGAGGAGAAATATAGCAAAGGGACAATATTTTCATGCAGATTGTGGATTCTGTATTGAATGAACTTTCAGAGAAAGTTTTGGAGGCTGGTACAGCTACTACATTTAAAAGGCATCTGAATGTGCATATTAATAGGAAGGATTTAGAGGGATATAGACTGCATGTGAAAATGTGATTAGATCAGATTGGGATGTCTGAGTTATGTGAATAGTTTTCCGTGCTTGATGACACTGTAAGAGAGATGTGGAGAAATGCTAATAGGGCATTTTGAGTTGCAAGTCTCTTCTCCAGAGGTATGAGATGCCTCTTTGTTAACACTTATTCAAAGTTAAGTTAGTTAAATATTTGACGGAGAAGCGAGTCACAGATGATGGGATATAGTCAGAAAAGTGCGGTTGAGACCAAAACTGATCAGCAAAAATCTTAGTGCCTGGTGGAGAAGTTTCAAAGTGTCTAACGATCTAACCCTGCGCATAATCTGATGTTCCATTCAGACCTTACAACCTGCTAGACAGGGGCAGTCGGAGGGCACTTACTACTCTAGCTTCCCTAGAATAGAGAATTCCTCTGGAATAGAGAATTCCTGACATTCACTACCATCTGTTTGAAGAAATCACTGCCTGCTCCTACTCGATGGTCTATTGATATGAGCAAAAGAGGTGAATACAAGGGCTTATCAAAGAGCGACTGGCCCTGATATCAAGGCAGTATTTCACTGAGGTTGACATCAAGGAACCTAAGCAAAGTTGCACTTCATCAGAATCAATTGCAAACTCTCCGCTGTTCGGAGTCATTTTCAGTAGAGTGGAACATGTTTATCATCGGTGGGCATCAATCATCTCAGCTGCGGGACATCATTGCCGGAGATCCTCAGGGTAGCTACCTCAGTCCAGGCACCCCCAGTTTGTCAGCAAGGAATCCCTGCTGTGAAGAAGCAAGCCATTCATGCCATTGAGTCCACATTGATCAGAAGTGGGGATATCAACTGTATGTTACACGATATTCAGAAAGCTTCGTCATCTCCGATGTTCTGATGGAGTCTGTGTCCATGTGCAACAGAACAAAGACGACGTTCAAGCCTGTGCTGTTAAACTGCCAGTAATCTTAATGAAACCGTGCTGTACATTTCCACAGTAAATGGAGGGCTTCACCCAGTATCTCAATCTGGCTTCACAGGAATATGGGAAAGTCTTTCAGCCCATCAAAACTAGTGGACAAGAAGAGGGACAGCCCATTCAGTCCCTCCTGCAGTTGCACAGGAAGACAAGGGATCTGCTCACACCCACACATTACTTACACGGCCTCAGAAAATGACAATTTCACACCTGGAGTCGCTTACAAAAGAACTGGAAGAGGTCATTCATCTTCTCAAGTCACTAACACAAGAACAGGAAGGGTCAGAGATGCTCCAATATCACAAACAAATGGAACAGGGGCTGCAGAGATGGACTGTTCCATGTTATTGCTCGTGGCTTCATTAGTTGCAGTACATCCGTGTTATGTCAGCATGATTTTCTAGCAATGGGAATGAAATCTTTTTTTAATCAGTCTCAAAGGCATCTTCCATCTCTGAGAGAGCAGACCTACATTCGCTCTGGAAATCAGAAGGTGGTGGGGAATGGATAACTGTAAAGGTATTGTGACTACTGACAGGATTATGGATAATGTAACTTTGCGTGGAGGGTCATACAGTAACTGTGCATTAAAATGTTCAGAGTTATTTCAGACCCTCTACCTCTCTGTTAATAGAAATGAGGCCTCTCCACAGGCACGTAAACTATCAGAAATCGAGCATCCTATGGAAAGTATGGATTTTCCCACATGGGTGTCTCTCCATAACCATCAAGCTTCAACTTTGTAATCTCTCACAGTGCTACAGGTTAAACACATACGTACTGCACTCTGTACGAACGGTACCATCGTGCCTGGGATCAGTCTGATGAAACTCCTTTCCACTGTGTCGATGACGTGGCAATCATTATTTATAAAGCAGAATCAGTCTGTACACAATACCCTAAATACTGTTCAACAAAACGCTACCATTAAGTAAGGTATATTTACTGTGGTACTTCAAGTATTTTTCATGAAAGACCAGATATCATTTTCAGTTATAATTACTTACTGACCCATCTGAATTCTAATCGTGACTTATAACCAGGAACATCCAGGTCCTTTTCAACGACCGAACTTCCCAGTGCTCACCATTTAATAGACTGAAATGGGAAATCATTACATTTGTTGTTCCCATCTGAATCAAGTTATACCTTGGAAAGAGGTATTGCCGAATCCCAACGAGCCTTCCATCCAGAGAAAAAACACTACTCTCTTAATTTTGCGAATTATCTAATTTTTGATCCATTCTAAGTGTTCCACCCTATCTATCCATTCCCCACTCACCAGTATTCAACCATGTCAATGTTTTTCTTACAATTCAAATCCTCTACTCCCACTGTTTTTCAATTGTCGATGTCACAACGGACAATCTTGACAAACTACAGCACGTTTATCAAAGAAAATTTCCCTTTCCTGAATCTAGGCAAAATGTAATCATATCGTTATTTTCCAAGTGTCTAGTTGTCACATTCCTTATAAAAGGTTACTTTTTTTCACCGCTGACGTCAAGCTATTTAGTTTCTGTTTTCCCTCTCAGTCCTGTTTTAAATATTTAGTTATAAAACAGCTGCTTTCCAGTATGAAGGACCCTTTCCAGAATGTAACCAGCTTTGAAGAATAATCAGTAATTCTTTCACTAACTCTGTTGCCACTTCCTCAATACTCTGGGATGTAGCTCAGCAGATGCAACATCAAATAAACCATCAATTCGATTATATTTTCAAATACATACACTTCATTAATTCTAATTTTGTGCAGCCCGTCAATTTCACCAGAGCCCCTGTTCCCATTATTTATAGAGGTTAGTTTCTGCACCTTCCTCTGTGGAGGCGGAACCAATGTATTCCACTCAGCAGGATAATGGCTTTTGTCAGCTAATGTTATGTCGGGGGAATGCACTCCAGATATTTCACTCACACACTCAATCCTCCTGTAAAGTTCCAGAATCAATCCAATACACTTCATGGTGATGGATATGTCACCACTCTTGCCTGGAAAGTTCCCCAATCAATCCAGTTCACTTTGTGTCCTGTCCATGCTGTGAGTTTGCATGCTATATTGAAGGAGGGGATATATCTCAGTTACCACCTCATTTTTGAAAGACGCTGGTTTCACATTTTACATTTAGAATGGGTCCAGCTTAGAACAAAGTTCCTCGAAATCCCAGGGAGGATCATGCAGTGGCCTGCCCTTCCCTGTGTACGGAACTTCACTTCTGTGTAACTTCGACTCCATGTGTTTACCATGGACACAGAACACTCTGTAAATGCAGGGCTCATATCCCGTCCAGAGTGGGGTCACCATACCCTTGGGTCTCTCTGAATTGTCGCAGTAGCTGACAAAAGTGTCCATAGAACCTCCCTTTACTTTATAATGACAGCAGCAAGTCAAATCCTCACACACACGGTGCACCCATTCAGTATTGAAAATGTTTCTGTTCTTAGCAGAACAATTATCTCTGCACAGTCCTACTGTTACAGTTCCCTCTTGAATAAAGTATGTGTCAATGTAACATTCCTTTCTCTGCATCTCAGCAACTATAAGGGACACACCAGTATTGCATATAGAGTTGATCATCACACTCAGAGAAGAAAGACAGAGGGAATATTACTCATTGTAAACAGGGACACATCTAAATTGACATGATATTCAGATATATGGGAAAAATGGAAATTTTAGAATAAGCTCAAATTTTATTTGCCTTCTGGTACTTTACCAGCTGTCCCTAGGTTTGCTTTTCATTTTCTCTCTCTCTCTCTCTCTCTCTCTCTCTCTCTCTCTCTCTCTCTCTCTCTTTGTCGCTGAACATTTCTACATCTATTTAACTAACCTGCCCCTCACTCACGCGACCATCCCTGGTATATAAAAATATTATTTCCCATTTGCCTTTCTTTGAGATATAGGGTCACTAGATTCGAAATTTTATGTGTTTTTCTCCTGACAAGGGCTGCCATTCTTGCTGAGATTCTCAAACATTTTCAGACGCTGGAGAATTCTATTTCGGATCTGCATCATCCACAGTTCCTTGATTTATTTCACCTTTAATGTTGTTGTTTCCCGGGATGTCAACATCACTGGCAAGGGCCACATATGTCATCCATCACTAACTGCTGTTAATTGTGATACCATTTGTCAAGACAATTTGGAGCCAATCTTTTATTTTGTCACACTTAGCTTCTTTATCAAAGGCTATCAGTGAAATAATAAAAGAAATCCAGATGGTTTATTTTTGCCGTTTGTAAAATGAGGTTTAATTCCAATTGTTGGCCTTCGAATTTAAGTTCTATCATCGGCTGTGTTTGGATTTGAAACATTGCCTTTAAAGTCATAACTTGTGCCTTTGAATTACACGTCCAGTGACGTCATTATTCTAGTATGAGTTCCCTATTATGAAATGAGTGGAGTGACAAGAACAAGTTTGCGGTCAAAATATATGTAACTGGAAAAATGATCAGAAAAGAAGTTGATTCATAAAATCTGAAGTTAACAAGGGGGCAGATGATGGTTTCTTCAGCAACAGCATTGAGGCAGAGGTGGAGACTGGGGATATTATACGGATGGGTGTTGACAGGTTTGATGGCAGAGAGAATATAGAGACTTAAAGCAGTTCAGGGCAGAAGGAAGACTCAAGGGTCTGATCAGTATTGTTCCTTCTTAGATGTTTCTGAGATCTAAGATGGAAATTGATGGAAATGAAGTAGAGTTTGTGGCTGAAACTGAAGATTATGTATTTGTTAAATATAAATAACAGAAATAGCAATACCCTTCACCATTGTTTATAGAATTTATAGAGATAAGCTGACCAGGAACAACAACAATAGCGAGGATGGGGTAGTAACCTGCTTGAGTATTAATAAGGACAGGTTTTATCTGCAGCTCTAACAATGCCTAATCCTGAGAAAGTTAGTAAAGACCTAAGGATAAACTCCTGTCCATTGTTGTAACATTTCAATCTAATGTTCTCAGATTCTGTGCCATTGTTGAAACATTCCAGTCTGTTATTCAAAGGTTCTCTTCCATTTCCTCTCCCTGTGTCGAATCATCAGGCCTGTTGAATCTTTTCGTTTTATTTATTTATATTTAACTTTGACACTTATCTTACCATCATTTACCGACTTAGTTGAAGTTAGGTATTTTTGAGAGGCTCCTACAGTGCCATAGACGCTGTAGATACAGTCCATTCCTTGTGGTCCCTGCAGCCAGGGTGTGGTCCTGTGGAGTGATGGTCAAATTCACACAGAACCAGGATTTTCTTTTACCTTTCGCCAGTTATTGCTGGGATTTCAGTAGGGTTGGAAGGCTTTTGATGTTATTTCTTCCTGGATTGGAGAACTGCACGTGAGTCAATATCTTTCCTGGATTTGTTTTCTGACAAGTGTGTGTTTATGGGATGTTACTATATTGGAAGAGTTACTGTTTAGTAGTTAAATAACCTATTATTCTGTTAAGTTTTCCAGTAGAATTAAGTTTTTGCAAGATCCTCTTGTTTTTGTTGTATTTTTTCTGCAGTGTTTGAATCGATTGTGTTTTGCTTAAACAGGAATATTTTGACCAATCAAATTGCACTTGAAGCACAGCATCTCACACTTATCTTTCAAATAAGAAAACGTTCAGTTCAAGACTACCTTCTTCACGTATTATAATAGGCATCTGTTCGGGTCAACAGCAAAAAGGAAAGATTTTCATGTTTTAATTGGAGAATTACTTAATGAGCAACATGTTGCAGAAATACTTGGTTTGACAGCGGAATGCGCCAAGCAGGAGAAGTGATAACTCTATCAAAAATACTATTGGATACTCAATCCAACTCACAGATCCAGCCCAGACACATATAAACCCAGGTTAGATATCTGCTCCGCATGGAGCACCGTGCAGACCCGCCTCAGTACAAATCAGCAATCTGTCCAGGATGGAGCACAGTGCAGACCAGGCTCAGGAGAACCCAGCAATCTGTGCAGGATGGAATACTGTACAGACTAGGCCCAGTACAACCCGGTAATCTGTCCAGGATGGAGCACTCTGCAGGTCTCACCAATCCATTAGCTATCTGTCCAACATAAGAATCAGTGCAGACCACACTGATGCGTTGATTTAGAAACACGGACGAAACTTTCTGTCCAGCATGCCCACATAAGTGTCTTGCTCTATAAACATGAACAAAAAACCTGTTCAGTATGGGGAGCGGTGCAGTGAATTGGTGTGTAAACCTGGAGCAGTACCCTCCCAACATATAGAGCAGTGTACACTACCCATGTGCATTGCTCAGCAACATTATGTTAGATCACTGCCCAGCACGGTGCAAGTTGCAGCCCATGCTGGAAGTGACAGGATCGGCAGCTCCCATCCATTTACAGCTCCACATCTCCATTGTTTCGTGACCAGGGGTGCTGTGGGTGTGAAAATCATTTCCAGAGAGAGATGGTGAGGGAATCAGTTTAAATTCCAACAAACAAAAGGTTTTAAGGAAAACGAGAAAGGGATATTGAGAAAAGCTTTATACTTTTATGTTATAATATCCCTTGAAAGATCACAGGTTTCAGAATGCTGGAATAAAGATATTTCGGCAATATCCTCCAACATGAGCCACTATTCCCAGGAATGATGGGTGATGGGACAATGCTGTGAGTTCAGAGGACGGAGTGTTGGAAGAACACTTGTTCTGCAGCTTTGTAATTATGAGTGGGCACAGCAGAGTCAATGATTCGTTGGGATGATTGTAGCAATAATTTATCTCAGTGACATTTTTCTTGAGTGTGACATAGGGATTGTCTGCAGGAGGCTGAGCTAGTTTCCTGGTGCTATTTTATCGAACTCACCTCATTTAGTACCCACCCCACGCCATGGTGCCCCTCTCATTCAATGTCAGCATGATTCGTCCACCCGTCATGGCTGAAGGTACTCTCCATCGCACGGAATCCCTGGATATTTCGTGATCCCTGGCCTTGGAGCCACCTTTAAAGGCCAATGGGTTGAGCTTTCTCAGTTCAGAGCTGTCCTTCAAAGTTTGCTTCGAGAATAGCAGATAAGAAACATTTACACCACAATTTGAGGGATTGGTGGATGGGCTCGTACAGAGGGGGAGCATTCTCTTCCCAGAGGTGGCTACACTGCCAGACCCATCGAGCATAATCTGAGCTCACCATCCTACTCAGAAAAGTACCTGTGCTCTGAAGAAAAATTCAGCAATTCAAGACAAACATCAATAACCGTCCCAACGCTGTCAGGATACGGATCACCGTATTCTCTCTGCTCCCTCACACTCACTGTATATCTGTTATAGTCCTAACCGCGATCAACACCCTTGCTCTACCATTCTCAGTTCAGCATACCCCACCTTCCCCATGCCTGTCTCTCTCTCTCTCTCTCTCTCTCTCTCTCTCTCTCTCTCTCTCTCTCTCTCTCTCTCTCTTTTTCTCTTGTCTTTGCAATACTCCCACATGGTGATGTTGTGGAGAATGCCAGTTATGGAACGTTCCAGTTAATCTTTCAATTAATTCCCATTTTCATGAAAATGTCAATGCTCAAGGGTGAGAGATGTAACTTTTTTAATCCACAGACAATTCAAATCCATCATGAGACCATTCATCCCTTCAAATGCGCTCCTGCATACAATGAGATCGGAGCTGGTCTGTTGGTTCTCTCAGCTACATGTTACAGAACTTCCAGTCATTCAACCTCCTGTCTGTCTCAGAGCAGATGAGACTCAGGCACTTTTACCCTGTTTTTTTTTCAAGTGCGTGATCGAGGGCATTTCCCATACGTATAGAGTCTCCAAACAATATACCCCATCAGCTTTATACTTTTATGTTATAATAAGCACATTTTACACAAAACAATCAAAAATATACAGTAATTTTATGGTTATCGATATACAAATTTGATTAGTAATGCTGGTTATTTCACTTGTCTCACCTAATTGTATTCAGCCAAAAACAGCTTCGAAACAATTGTCTCGTTTTAAAATACAATTTCTTGCAGTAAACATTTTTACCTACCCGCGATCATTATCTGAAATGTACTATTAGCCTTGTTAGAAAGTTTCTCTTGCCCTTTGTCTGCGACTGTTTCTGTCTGTAACAGTTACACAGTCTCCCATTCAGTTGGCTGGATGGCTGGTTTGTGATGCAGAGGGAGGCCAACAGCCAGGTTCAATTCCCCACAATGACAGAGGTTACCAGGAAGGGGATGCTGTCTCAACATTACCCCATCACCCGAGGTGTGGTGACCCTCAGGACAAACTACCACGAGTGGTTTCTCTCTCTCTCTCTCTCATGTCAGAACAGTCCCATGCTCCTTTGATACGGATTTCTCTTGGTGTTGCATATTGAATTTTTATGAATTTTTCATTTCGTTTTGCATGATATTCCTGGATGTTTTGGATCTGTGTAATTTTGTACCATTGTCAGAATTTCTCTTACATTGCACATTCCTGCACAATAATCCTTCACTCGATTGTTATTTATGAAGCTTCTGTCTGCGCCTTTAAATATTCAATATCTCCACCTCCAATGCTTGGCGGGGAAGAGTGTTACACAGACCCACAACACTGAGAAAGCAAAAAAAAACCTCATCTGTACGTATTTTTTGTCTCATTCCCTGACAAAGGATATAATTACAGTTGAGAGATGTTTCACTTCACGTATTCCAGGGATGAAGGGCTTATATTATGGAGGCTTTAACAGCGTAGTCTTGGAATGAGAGTTGATCCTATTAAAACACACAAAACCTTGAGGACACTGGATCAGGTAGATACCCATTGTGTGTTTGCATAGTCCAAACGTGTTAACATTGCCGACCATGAGGAAGCAGGACATTCTGCCCATTGAATCCACACCTACCGACTGAACAGCATCCAACCCAGACCTACCCACCACCCCCCATGTAAGCCTATATATCCAATTACTAACCATCCTAACCTACACATGACTATTGCATGGCCAATCCACTCTCAGCTGCACATCTTTGGACTGTGAGATGAAACGGGATCATTGGGACAAAACACGCACAGACACGGGGGGAATGTTTGAACTCCACATACAGGGTTGCCCAACGTTGGAATTGAACCCAGCTCGTTGGTGATATGAGGCAGCAGTGCTAACCATAGATTCACCATGCTCCTCTCTTAGTTATATTAGTTACATGCGAATATATTGTATTATATGATATGATATATTATATTGTATGATATTATATTATATTATATTATATTATATTATATTATATTATATTATATTATACTATATCGAGGGTGGCTTCCTCTGATGGTCCATGGACACGTGAATCGGGATAATGGTGCATGGAGAGAAAAGTGCAGCCGGGACCACAATGAGATGAGCGACAACCTTATTTACTGGTGGAGTAGTGTCAAAGGGCCGAATGGCCCCCTCGTGACCCTTATCCCTGTTTTGATGTCCCATACAGCCCTTCGGAAATGCTACACAGGGGAGATCGAGGCCAGTCCGACGGTGAGGTGTAGTTTGGGAAATGTACTTAGAAAATCCAGGCTAGGTCAGGAAGTGACCCCAAACCCCAATCCCTGTTTCTAGGCTTCCCGACTCTGTAACTTCTGCTCCAGATGTGGTCATATTACAGACCCAGATCCATTGGGACACTCCATATTCACTCCATACCCCACCCAGGATTAAATCAAACAAATCCACTGCTCTCCCTGAATGCAATATTGTATAGGGAGAAAGTGAGGTCTGCAGATGCTGGAGATCAGAGCTGAAAATGTGTTGCTGGAAAAGCGCAGCACGTCAGGCAGCATCCAAGGAACAAGACGTTCGACGTTTCGGGCATAAGCCCTGATGAAGGGCTTATGCCCAGAACGTCGAATTTCCTGTTCCTTGGATGCTCCCTGACCTGCTGCGCTTTTCCAGCAACACATTTTCAGCAACATTGTACAATATAACTATAATATAAATATAATCAGCTACTTTCCAAAAGCATAACATGTGGGATTAATAAATAGGAACAGGAGTAGGCCATTCGACCCCGCAAGCTAGCCCTGTCATTTTATAAGAACATGGCTGAACTACTCCAGGGCTCAACTCCACTTTCTTGCCGACTTTTTGTATCCCCCCACACCTTTCTGGGATAGGGAATTCCAGACATTCACTACCTTTACTCTGACATCACTCTGCATCTCAGATTAAAATTGTTGGTCCTTATTTAGTATCTATGTACTCGAGTTCAAGACTCCACTCAGGAGTGGAAACAACCTCTCAACATGCACCATCTCAAACCCCTTCTACGTCTTGTATGTTTCAGCAGTATCACTCCTCATTCATTTAAACTGCAATGAATAATAGCCTCACCATCTTAGAGGTTCTCAGAAACTCAACACTTTCATCCCAGGGAGCCCTGAATGTACCAACCTAGCTACTTGCTGCATCAGCATGCTGACTTTATGTTTCATTTACAGAACACTCCAATCCCTTTGTACTGATCCTTTTGTGGGATTCCTCTTAATTAAATAACAGGCTGCCTTTTGGTTCTCAGTGTCATCCACAAACTTGGATGTATATTGCATTCAGCTCCCGCCATCAGACTATCAGTATGGAGTGTAAGTAACTGATGCCATCGGATTGGTATTTGTGCTACTCCAGCAGATACACCTTTAGCATGAAGATCCATTAATCCAGACTCTCCGATTTCTATATGTGAAACATTCATCATCCCACATTCATACATTATCCGTCATCCTACGAGCTTCTGTCTTGTGTAAGAACTTTTATTTTGTAATACCTTGTGAAAAATCTCTGGAAAGCCTGGTGTCTACCAGGTCCCCTTTATCAAATCCTCTTGTTACATTCTCAGGCATCTCGAGAAATACTTTGCTTGATTTTACAGGGCAAAATATAATTTCCCTTTCACAAAACCACACTGACCCTGCGTGAAGCTTTTCTAAATGTCCATGCTGGCCAGGTTTTCCAAATTAAGCTCGTCCCATTTGTTTTCATCTGGCCCGTCTGCCTCTAAATGTTTTCTAGTTATATGTTCAACCAAATTACTTTTCAATGTTGTAGCTGTGCACAATCTACCACTCTTCCACTGGCAGCTCATTCTGTACCCAAACCACCCTCTGTGTAATAACGTTGCCCTGCACCCCTTTCAAATCTTCTGTCTTTCACCTTAAATCTATTCCTTCTATTGCTGAACTCTCCCATTTGTGAAAAAAGACCTTGGCTGTTCACCTTATCCATACCTCTCATGCTTTTATAAACTTCTATAATGTCACTATTAAGACTTCTACACTCCATTCAAGAACAAGCATTTAAACTTAAGTGCTGTTTGACGAGGTTCCGCATGGGAGAGTGATTAGCAAGGTTAGATCTCTTGGAATAAAGGGAGAACTAGCCATTTGGATACAGAACTGGCTCAAGGGTAGAAGACAGAGGATAGTGGTGGACCGTTGTTTTTCAGACTGTAGGCCTGTGGCTAGAGAAGTGCCAGAAGGATTGGTGCTGAGTTCTCTACATTTTGTCATTTATATATATGATTTGGATGCGAGCATAAGAAGTACATTTAGTAAGTTCGCAGATGACACCAAAATTGGAGGTGTAGTGGACAGCGAAGAGGGTTACCTCAGGTTCTGGACGAGATGAGCCAACGGGCTGAGAAGTGGCAGACGGAGTTTAATTCAGTCAAATGCAAGCTGCTACATTTTGGGAAAGCAAAATAATATTGAAACAATATTAAACATGACAGAAAAACAACACTCAGTCCAAACTTCATACTGTTATTTGTTTTTCTACATGTTGCAATACTAAGGCAGCATGAAACTCTTACTCGTGCCAAAAAGAAGTCAAGCGCCTGAATTCCTTTGTCTAAAGGGGGTGATGATCTCGACAGTGAAAATGTATTTGTGGACAGATATATACAATGCCACATAGTCAACATTCTCCGTCCTGGCCGCCCTATGAGCTTGTGAGGTTGTGTCTATTTTATCTTGTACTCAGTAGACAGAACCCCTTTCCACAATTCACCTCTCAATTTGAACCCGTTTTACATAATTTTCTCGTTCACCACTGCTCGTTTGTCTTTGCTATACCCTCTTTTCCCTGTCACCCATCCCCCATTCCTGCCAAGGGATTAAAAAATCGAGTTTCCAATCCTTATCAGTTCTGATGAAGTGGCACAGTGGGCTTGAAACGCTCACTCTGTTTCTTTATCTGTGCAGATGCTGACAGTCCTGTTGATTTTTGGATATGAATAAGCACAGAACAAATTTTCAATTAAACAAATAACTATTGATACCGGAAATAAAAATACAAAAATTGCTGGAGAAACTGGGAGCTTTGTAGAAGGTTCACTGGAACTTAATGTTTAACTCTGCATTCACTCCAGACAATGCTGCAACATCTTCAGCAATTTCTTCAGCAATTTCTGTTTTTGGACAATTTCCAACGACGTATGTCAAAGGTCCTCAAACATCCTGTCCAACGTAGAGCGCTGTACACTGGAAATTGAACAATAACGCATGGTACACAGGTTCCTTGACTCTGACATTGCATACAGCTGGCATCACTGACACTGCAGAGCTCTGAATAATGGTCAGGGAGAAAAACAGAGGGAAATACCTTCACTCCTAACACAGAAGGTAGCATTACGGAAAGGAAAGGATTCACATTAGTACCGAAAATGGATTGAGTTAAAATAACAAATCGGAGGGGTGACACCAAGAAAAGACTTTCAGCAGAATGAAAATATGAAAACTGAAGTGTTACCATATCAGAAACCATGTAAGGTCACAGAATACAGAGCTGATGGTGATTGGGTCTCGGTGTGAACTGGGGGACAGTTAGTAGAATTGAATTGTAGATATTGCAGCTTAAACTGAGTAATCATCTGATGCTGGAGATCACAGCAGCAGCAGAAACAGAATTGCATTCAATGACAATCTGTATCTTCTTTTCTAGGATAATCGATCAGTCAGCCATTACCATCAAGCCAATCCATGGTTCAGTGACGAGTGTGGGTGAACATGCCAGGGTCGGAATTGCGTGCACCTAAAACTGATGACAACCCATTAAAGCCTCTACACTTGACTGGTTACACTCTAAAGAGCAGGACTATCATCTGACACAGAGGGAGAAATGAATCAAATCAGATCTACACTATGTAGTCTTGTCGAATCCATGCATAAATGTCGATGGACAGAATCACAGATGGCAATCTTCTAACAATTGAATTCGTTGCCCGTGACATGAAGAAACAGTTGAACATAGTAGATACGACAAAGGACTTCCTGCAATAGGTCTGATGACTTGTGCTGCACAATAAGTCGTGTCCATTGGGAAGCTGTTTCATTCCAGCTCCAAATCTACCAGCCCTTCAGTCCCATCACAACAGTCAAATTGGTGGGAGTTCTTTTTGACAGAGCTGTCAAGCAGCACAGACATAACCGGCTCAGTGTGGTTTCCCATTGTTTCCCACGTGGAAATGTCACTGGATTACTAATTCAGAGCAGGCTGAATGTTTTGGCAGCTGGTGCAAGTTCAACACGATTGATAAAATATCGAGATCTAAAATCTGCTGTCAGTAATAGTGATCTTGAGTTCAATGTTGATTGTACAAGATGATCAGAGGATTAGATAGGGTAGACAGTGACAGTCTTTTTCCTATGATCATGACGTCAGCGTGTACGAGGGTGCAGAACTACATGATGGGGGAATGATAGATTTCAGAGGCAGGTTCTTTATGCAGAGAGTGGTATGGGCGTGGAATATTACAAGTTCTCCCTTATAAATTCTGTTAAGATACTCTTGAGAAACCCATCAATTCTTTTCTTAAGCTACTCAATGATTGACCTTCCACAGTCATACAATCATAGAAGCAAAGACTCTGTACTATCAGAAATACAGAATAGTCTGCACTTGGCCCACTTTCCAACACGAGACCCGTAGCCGTGAATGTTATGGCATTTCCAGGCAAAACCGTGTATTTTCTAATGGTTTTGAGGTTACCATGACAACGCCCCTCTCAAGAAGTACATTCCAGACCCCAACACTCTCTGGGTGAAAAGCAATCCTCAAATCCTCACTAAACCGCAAACCCTTCACTTTAAAAGTGTGGTCCTTAAAAGGAACAACTGCTGTCTATCCAACCTGTCCATGTCCCTCGTAATCTTATCCTTCTGTATCCCGGTCCCCTCAGCCTTCTTTCCTCCAAACTAAACAACCCGAGCTTATCCAGCCTCTCTCCATAGCTGATAGCCTCCATCCCAGGGAACATCCTGGTGAGTCTCCTGTGCGCCACCTCCACTGAAATCACATCCTTCCTGTAATGTGGTTCCTAGAACTACACACAGTATTATATGTTGGCATCAAAAAGTTCCATCTAGCTCTTATAATCTGTGCTTCGATGAATCAAGGCTATGTTTACGCTCCCCTATGCTTTCTCAAATTGTGTATTACCGTGTCTAGTCCCATTCAAGGATGTATGGAGAAGCACCCTCTGAACTTCCTAGTGTTGTGCCAATCATTGCGCCCTCCCCTGCCTGTTTCCATCTTCCAAAGTACATAATCTCATATTTATCAGGGTTACATTCCATCTGCCATTGACCTGCCCATCTGACCAATCCATCTGTGTATTCCTGAAACATAAGGCATCCCTCCTTACTGCCAAACAACCGGCCAATCTTCGTTTAAAACACAAACTTACTGACCACACGCCCCCCCCCCCCCACCCCTCGTCCATATTCACAGACGCATTATTTATGAATACGACAAATAATAAAGTTAAAAATCACACAAAACCAGCTTATAGTTTATTCGGAGGCATGAGGTTTCCAAGCGCTAATTCTTCATCAGGTGGTTGTGCGCTTTTATTAAAAAGCAGCACGTCGAAAGCTCGTGTCACTGAATACATCTGTTGGCCTATAACCTGGTGTTATGCGATTTTTAACGTTGTCCACACAGTCCAACCCCCAGCACCTGGAAATCACAAATAATTACAGACACAGCATTGATCCCTGTGGTGCACCATTAGACACTGGCCTCCAGTCACACAAAAGCCTTCTACCATCCCCCATGTCTCGTACCATTAAAGTTGATTTGGATGCAACTTGGCAAAACATGTATGCATCGTACCTGTTCCCTGGTTATTCTGTTCAACTGAACACGCTTGTACAATATCTGGGAATTCTTCCTAATCTTGCCCTGCCCACAGGTTTCCATGCCCCCTGTGTTAGTTATTACCTTACACGGGCAGAATTACCTCCTTCTTGTAGTCTTAAATAGCCTTTCCCTTATCCTGACATCATTTACCATGAATTTGAAGGAGACAGCCGGAGAAATATCCTGTTAATTTCCAACTTGCCAAGTGTTTTGTGAATTTTATAAATTTCAAAGTGACCTATCTCTCATTCTTTGAAACTCTGGAGGACACAGGTCAAGTTTCCTCATCAGGCAATCTCCCTGTCAGAGGGATATATCTGGAAAATGTCCATTTCACTTCCTCTGTGGTCAGTATATTCTTTCTCAGATTCGGTCCCCAAAACTGTACCGAATTCTTCAGGTACAGACTCACCAACATGCTGTGAAACTGCTTAAACATGTCTTTACATCATTGTTCTGGCTCCCTTAAAAGAAGGCAAACCGAACTTTAACTTTCCATTTCCGTACATTGATCCAAATGCCTTCACATTCATTGCATTCTTTGTGTGAGTTCTTATAAAAAGCCTTTTGAGAATCTAAAATATGCCAATTCTACTGGTTCCCCATTATCTACGCTGTAAGAATCAACTTCAAACAATTACAAAGTTTGTCAATTATGATTTTCCTTTCAGAAATACATACTGATTCTCTCCAACGTTGCTGTTAATTTCTACATATCCAATATCACATCCTATATAATAGATTTCAACAGTTTCCTGACAAATACCAAGTTAATTTGTCTGCAGTTCTCCACACTGTCACTTCTTCCCTTTGTAGATGCTTGGATCCCTACCATTCATATATAGTACTTGATCACATTTTCTCATGTCTATTTACCTACAACTGCTTCCAGACTCTGCAGAATGTAGAGGAAAATAGAACACAGTCATCGACAGCGCAATTAATACTTATATTGGTGACTTATTTCTGAAGATTTTGGTATGAAGTACATCTGGTTTGTCAGGCTTAGCAATGCTCAGTTCAGCTGCATGTTCAATACTACCTTATTACTGATACAAGTTGACGTTATGCCTTTAATTCCACAATTCTTATATGAACACGTCGTATTTCTTGGTGATTTTCTAGATCTTCCTTCCTTCAAGTAACTGGTTGTTTTTGCTTGTCAATTTTCCCTGTTTTCCACAATAAACTCGTCTCTCCTGATTGCAGATTTCCACATTTGACTATGCTTTTTTTTCTTTGAAATATAGAACATATGTGTGTTCCTGTTTGTTTGCATGCATGTTCGAGTTTTGATTTCTTTATCTGTTTCATGGCTCTTCTTTTCCGAATCGTAAATTTCTGAGAATTCTCAGGAATCCATAATATCTGGAATTCTTCTGAAGTCACTTCTTGTGATTAATATAGTCATTAATTTGTTATGTTAATCATTGTTTTAGTCACTTTCTCACTCTTTGGTGTTTTCACCTGAAATAAATAGACATATTTTTCAGACTTTGCATTATTTCTATAAATAACCCACGAGTATTTGTTACTCGTTCACAGGATGAGTGCTTCATTGCATAATCAAAACTTATTGCCCATGCCAGAGGGCAGTTAAGAGTCAACAACATTGCCTTTGGTCTGGTGTGACATGCAGGGTCTGAAGGACAGCAGTTTCCTTCCCTGAAGGACATCAATGAATCAGATGAGTTTTTCCAACAATCCACAATGGATTCCTGGTCATTATAAACCTTGATTCCAGATAATTATTGATATCAAATTCCACCATCTGCCATGGCAGGATTTGAATCTAGGTCTCCAGAACATTACTTGGGTCTCTGGGTTAAGAGCCTAGCGATAATATCACTACGCCTTTGCTTCCCCTTGCATATATTGCACACCTAATTTTGAGAACAAATGATCCAAACTATTTGCGCGACAGTTTTGGATTCAATATGTAACACACCAATGTTTGCTTCTCCTTGTAATTTGTAAGATCCACTCAAACTGATACTGTAGGATTGAGTGACACGGTCTGTGGCGTTATTAGTAATGGACTTGGTCAAGACGTTCAGGAAGAATGGGGGTTAGAGGGTCAAGTTCACACCAGTGAATTGGAGAAGTACCCTCCTCAACCACTTCCGCTGGCAGCTCCTCCCATATGCACACCAACCTGTATGTAAAAGAAATTACTCCTCAAGTTCCCGTTTACTCTTTCCCCTCTGACCTTAAATTGATGCCTCTAGTCCGTGATTGCCCCTCACACTCATTGTATATCTGTCATAGCACCTATCTCGAACAAGGCTCACACTCTATCTCCAAATAAAGTCACAAGCACGACCAATCTCACTATTGATTTCAGCACCTTCCCTCTGCAACTTTTTTTCTGTCTCTAACGCAATAGCCCCGCACAATAATAACACTACATAAATGCAACACTGTGGACAAACTCACTCTGGACACCTCACCCTTCTCCCTTCATTTATACCAGCATTAACAGCAGGGACACCCACTCCCACCCTCACTCAGTCCCTCCTCTTCTCCAATTCCAGGAGAAACAGCCTGGAATAGGATATAAAGGGCCAAGTCGGATGCTGGAGTGCCCGATATCCGTTCTTTCATATCCCTACCCCGACATTTGGGGAGGATCCTTGAAAGAGCCGGAGAGGCCTTGTGTGGAGATTCTGAAACAACCACCCACCAAACGAGTAAGGAGCAATGTTCAGCAAAGAGCAATTCTCAATTTAAACCCAATGGCAGTTCCAATCCGTGGGCGGCACCGTGGCACAGTGGCACAGTGATTAGCAGTGCTGCCTCACAGCACCAGTTCAATTCCCCCCTCAGGCGACTGACTGTGTGGAGTTTGCACATTCTCCCCGTGTCCGCGTGTATTTCCTATGGGTGCTCCGTTTCCTTCCACAGTCGAAAAATATGCAGATTAGGTGAATTGGCCAGGCTAAATTGCCCATAGTGTTAAGTGAAGGGGTAAATGTGGGGGAATGGGTCTGGGTGGTTCACACTTCAGTGGGTTGGTGTGGACTTGTTGAGCCAAAGGACCTGTTTCCACACTGTAAGCAATCTAAAAAAAATCTCTCTCACTCACAAAAGAACAGATACCCCATTGCACAGAGATGCATGCATTGAATTACACAGAAGTATTGGTAAATACCCCAATATACTGGCATTCACAATGCATATAAGTGGATGGACATGCGCACACAAAGACATATACTGTGAGACACAAATAGACACAAACACAAATAGACACAAACACAGACAGACAGATGTAGTCACACAATACACAGATAACAAGCACATGGACACACGCACATATACCTATGCACAGAGACATAGACACTAGTGTCATTAAGACACAAATAAATACGTTTTTGATTTATAAGGAGATCATGGATTCTAGGAAGAAGTTAGGAGAATAATGTTGAGGAACATATAAGCAAGCACTGAACGGCAAATCAGTCTTGATGGGCTGATTGACCCAATTCTGCTCCGTTTTAAAATGCTCATGTGGTGCTATGCTATCAGGCATTCTCTTTCTGAGACAGCAGCAGAAAGTGGGTTTGATAAATATTTGTTTGGAAAGAGTCTGTGGAAATGTGGGACAGAGTTGAAGGGTGGAATGGTTTATGTCTATTCCGAGGTATTGTATCTTTATATCTAAAAAGGTGCAATGATTTGATGTGAGGTTAACACAGTTTAAAATACAGGGTCCCACAATGAAATAAGGATGTCCCTTTCCCTTTAGTGTTGTGCTATCTGTGGTGTCCTCATCCTCAGGGAACAGTGAAGACTCGGTTATTGAAGATATTCAAGGCTGAGCTCAACCTAGTGAGTGGCACGGTGGCACAGTGGCACAGTGGTTAGCACTGTCGCCTCACAGCGCCAGAGACCCAGGTTCAATTCCTGCCTCAGGCGACTGACTGTGTGAAGATTGCACATTCTCCCCGTGTCTGCATGGGTTTCCTCTGGTTTCCTCCCACAGTCCAAAAAATGTGCACGTTAGGTGAATTGGCCACGCTAAATTGCTCGTAGTGTTAGGTGCAGGGATAAATTAAGGGAATGGGTCTGGGTGGATGCACTTCGGCGGTCGGTGTGGACTTGTTGGGCCGAAGGGCCTGTTTCCACACTATAACAAGTCCATGTTTATTGGGAAGAGACAGGAGACGGATGACCAGACACACTCGGATCAGTCATGCGCATTCTGAATGATGCCACCGAATGGCCAACTGCCCTACCCCATGTGTTATTCTGTCAATCCACCCTCGAGGCTATTGCAGAAATATACTGCTGTACATGCCCCATGTATTGCTCCTTCATCCACGCTCTAGACTGTTACAGAGATGTACTGCTGCCCTTACCTCTTGCGTTGTTCTCTCAGTCCACACCTCGAGGTTTTTCCAGAGACATATTGCTGCCCCTAACCCATGTGTTGTTCTCTCAATCCATGGTCTAGGCTGTCACGGAGATGTACTACCGCCCCTTCCTGTTGTGTTGTTCTCTCATCCACCCTTCAAGGTTGTACCAGAGACACACTGCTGACCCTACCCCATGTGTTTTTCCCTCAATCCACCCTCCCAGCAATTATAGAGATATACTGTTGTCCCTACCCTATGTGTTGTTCTCTCAATCCATCCCTCAATGCGATTACAGGGTAGATGACCATTCCATTCAGCTGGACTGGGTCGTTGAAATGAGATGGGTAGAGACCATTCTGCCTCTCGAAGGAGTTACTCAGGAACATAGAATTAAGTAATTCAGCTCGTTGATCACATTACACAGCCAAGGAGGAGGCCATTCAACCTGCTTAAACTGTTGCACAGAGACAGGGATGCTGACACGAACATGAAATTAGACAGTAGAGATGAATTAATACTTTTACAAAACTGTAACTAGTTTTGCCTCAGAGATCACCGGAGGGTCATCAATGATCAATAATCTATGTCAAATATCTGGATGAAGGGACTGAATAGATCAAAACTTAATTACCTTGTACACCAAGATGATCATTCAATATATCTTCAAATGTAGTAGTGAATCTGCATTGTGATATAGAAAAGGAAGGTTAGTGAACAAATCTTTAGCATAACGTGAGTTGTCTATTGTGGTAGGGAGGATAGAACAGCAGAAAACAATTGAAATGGAGAGAGATCGCAGAACACTGTAATGCAGACGCTTTCCATCTTCCTGGTACATGAATCATATGAAGTCGATCTGCAGATGCAGCAATGATTTGGAAGCTAAATGGAATGATGCTGTTTGTTGCAACGAGTATTGGGTTTAATCAGGAATGTTTTACTGCATCTGTATGGACATTGCTGAGACCAAATCTGATACACTGCGTGCAGGTTTGATCCTCTAAACTGAAAAAAAAGGACGTAATTCCTTTCGAAGATTTTCAAAGATGCTTCCTTTTACTCATTCCTGAAATGAACGCCTTTTGTTATCGCAGTTATCTGTTTATGTCTTAGATGAGAAATCTTATTGAGCAATGATTTTTAGAAAAGTGTAGCAGCTGGATACATATTTTATCTCGTTAAGGAGTCTAAAACTGGAGAATAGATTTTTTTTATGAATAAGATGTATTGATATTAACACAAATATTATGAAGATATTAACCCATTTTAAAAATGTGCAAACACATATAAGTCTGTCATCAAAATATAAAGCGGGTACTTTTTGTTTTGGCTATTAAAAGGTACTGTGTGCAACAACAGCAATGGTGCACCTGCATGTACATTATCATCCATTCCAGAAAAAGGTCATGGAGATCGCACATGGTCCAGTTTGGTGTTCAGTTGACATTATTGTATTTTTCCACAAAGAGAGGGAGAAAAATGTTCCTTGCCTCAAAAGCAGCAGCCAATTGGTATTTCTCTATCTTTTACTTTGTTTTGCCTGAAAACAGTGTAAGAGCAGAACATCTCTGAATCATCTTTACCACTCATGGAGGATTCCCGGAGTGGGATCATTCGGCGCAGCCATTTTGGCGCGAGCGATTTGGCGTGGCCTGTTTGGCACAGTCCATTTTGCCGCAGACCCATTTCGGTGCAGCTCATATTTATTCCTTTTCAGGCTCAGTTAAAATCATTAACGAAAGCACTAAAAATAAATATAATGTTTATTCCTTTCAGTAAAAATGTTAAAGAAAAGAAATAAGTTAATTATGAAATATCTAAAATATGACGTTTATTCAAAGTAATGGGCAATCTCTCGTAAATGCTCAACATAACTTCTCTCAATAAACCTTCTTACGAGTGTTTGTATTCAGTGTCTGCTTCTTTAATTTCAACGGAATATCGTGCACTGCTACGAGATGCTCATAGTAAATGTCCCTTCCTCTCTCAACTTTTCTTAAACTGTCAATAAATTTCTAAATAACTGGAGGTTACACTTCAAGTTCTCATTGTTATCTCCTGTGGATAGCTTCCGCATTATTGTTTGATCTGTCGTCATTGTTTAAAGTTCTTTCATATAAATTCCACATTTCAACTGGAAAAAGGGGTGGACACCTAGAATTTCCTCTGCATAATTTTCTACCCACATAGTTATCTTCGAACCATTCCAGCAGCGGTTGCAATTCACCTGGAAGTGCATCGGGCAAATGTTCAATAGCTTCATGAATGTTTTCAATCGGAATAAATGAAAGACCAATTGTCATTTTAGCTCTGAAAGAAAACTCAGAGTCAATGTTATATTTGCTCAAGTGTCTTTTTAACTTTTCACTAAAGAGAATAAACATTATTTTTATTATTATTGCTTTGATTAATGCTTTTATCTAAGCCTGAAAAAGAACAAATATGAGCTGCGCTGAAATAGTTCTGCACCTAAATAGGTCCGCGGCAAAATGGGCTGCATGAATGAAGTATTCAAATCATTTCAGTAAATTACACAGCACAGGAGGACGCCATATATCCATCCCAGGCTGTTATGCAGAAGCAGTGGCGTACTGAGTAGCTGTCAGGAAATACAGAGTATAGATCATTACTCACCCACTGATTCAATCAACAAGCACATCGAGCTGGACCCAATATACCGGCCACTGCAGCAGACAGCTGGAACTGACAACTGGAAGTGGCAGATACAAATCACTATAAATGCCGGAGGAAACATCGCAGAAGCGCTTCACAGGAGGCTCCCAAGCACTGCGGATGTCACCTACACAGGGGACGAAACGTCTGCAACACAAATTCCCAGCTCGGCGCACAAAACCACAACATATTGTGTGTTTGGAAACCTGTAACGAGTGGAATTCCTCAGCGATCTGTGTGAGCTCATCAACAAAATACAATTGATGCTAATGAACCGGATGAAGGAGATGGCGCTCAGTTTGCTCATGCACCAGGATAGTCATTCAAGAAGATGTCAAATGGAGACAGAGCGTCTGCAATACGATACAGACAGGTGGAAGGCAGAACGTCTGCAATGGGATACAGACAGTGGGAGGGCAGAACATCTGCAATGGGATACAGGCGGCGGAGTGCAGAGCGTCTGCAATGAGGTACCGATGGGGGAGGGCAGAGCATCTGAAATGGGAGACAGACAGCGCGAAGACTGAGCATCTACAATGCGATACAGACAGAGGAGAGTAGAGTGTCTGCAATGGGATACAGACAGGGCGAGTGCTGAGCATCTGCAATGTGATGCAGAGAGGGGGAGGGCAGAGCGTTTGCAATGGGATACGGACGGGGGAGGGCAGTGTGTCCGCAGTGGGATACAGACAGGGGGAGTGCAGAGCGTCTGCAATAGGACACAGCCTGGGAGAGAGCAGATCATCTGCAATGGGAAACAGACAGGGGGAGGGCAGAGCGTCTGCAATGGGATACAGACGGGAGAGGCAGAGCGTCTGCAATGAGGTACAGACAGGGGAGGAAAGACCGTCTCAAGTGGGATGCAGGCAGTGAGAGGCCAGTGCGTTGGCATTGGGACACAGACAGGGGAGGTCAGAGCGTCTGCAATGGGATACAGACAGGGGGAGGGCGCAACGTCTGCAATGGGGTACAAGCGGGGAGGACTGAGCATCTGCAATGGGATATAGACAGGGGAGGCAGCGGGTCTGCAATGGAGTTCAGACGGGGGAACGGAAGACTGTCTGCAGTGGGATAAAGACGAGGAGGGAAGACTGTCTTCAATGGCATACAGATGGTGAGGGCTGAGCATCAGCAATGGGATATAGACAGGGAGAGGTCAGAGTCTCTCCAATGGTATGCCGACAGGGGGAGAGAAGAGCATCTGCAATCAGATACAGATAGTGGAGGGCAGAGCATCTGTAATGGGATACAGACAGTGGAGAGTAGAGCACCTGCAATGTGATACAGAAGAAGGAGGCGTAGGGTCTGCAATGGGATGCAGAGAGGGGAAGGGCGCAGTGTCTGCAATGGGTTACAGACAGGGGAGTGGAGAGCATCTATAATGGGATACAGACGAGGGAGGCAGCGGGTCTGCAATTGGGTACAGACAGCGGGAGGACAGAGCGTCTGCAATGCGAGACAGACCGGAGAAGGGCTGCATGTCTGCAATGGGATACAGACAGGGGAGAGGGCAGACTGTCAGCAATGGGATGCAGATGGTGAGGGCTGAGCATCAGCAATGGGATATAGACAGGGGGAGGGCAGAGAGTCTGCAATGGGATGCAGAATTGGAGGGATGACCGTCTGCAGTGGAAAAAAACACAGCGTGATGGCAGGGCATTTACAATGGGATACAGATGGGCGTGAGCAGAGCGTCTGCAATCGGATACAGACGGTTGAGGCCGAGGATCTGCAATGGGATACAGACCGGGAAGGCAGTGCATCTGCAATGGGATACAGAGAGAGCGTGAGCAGAGCAGAGTGCAATATGAGGCAGACGGTGGCGGACAGACCGTCTGCAGTAGGATACAGTCAGGGGAGGCAGACCGTCTGCAATGGGATACAAACAGGGGAGGTCAGAGCGTCTGCAATGGGATACAGACAGAAGAGCAGAGCGTCTGCAATCGGGCAGGGGAGGGGAGAGCATCTACAATGGGATACAGACGGGTGTGAGCAAAGCGTCTTTAGTGGGATACAGACAGGTGATTGCACAGTGTTTGCAATGAGATACAGACAGGGGAGACAGAGCGTCTGCAATGGGATACAGACAGCCGAGGGAATTACATCTACAAGAGGATGCAGACAGAGGGAGGGCAATGCGATACACTCAAGATACAAATGACAAAGGTAGAAATAGGGATTACATACTGCAGAATGATTAGAGAGAGCTAGGAAAAAGGGTAAAGGACAGGACCACGGCAGTGGTAATATCCAATTTAGTTTCAGTGCTCTATGCTAGTGAGGGTAAGAACTGGAGGATATGGCAAATGAATGTGTTGCTGAAGAATTAGTGCAGAGGGCAGAGATTTTTGGATCATTGGAATCTTTTGTGGAGCAGAGTTGACCTGATCAGGAAGGATGGGTTGCACCTGAATTAGAAGAATACCAATATCCTGGCAGGCAGGTTTGCTAGTGCTGCAGGGAGGATTTCAACTAGACTGGCTGGAGTTAGGGAAGGGTGTGATCCTCAAAAGCAGGGCAGCAAGCGTGAGACTGGAAAGAGATACAGTAATGAGAAACAGTAAAGTGAAGAGACAGGTTAGGCTGGAACACGGCAGGGAGCAAGGAATGCTTTTTGGATTAAATTACAACTGTTTCAGTGTAAGATGGCTGACAGGTAAGGCCGATGAACTCAGGACGTGAATACGTATGTGGGACTGGGATAGTGTAGCCATTACAGAAACATGGCTCAGGGAGGGACAGGACTGGCAGCTTAATGTGCCAGAGTACAGGTGCTTTATGCAGGACAGAGATGGTGGGAGGAAGGGATGGGGGAATTTCATTTCTGATTAAGGCGAGTATCACAGCAGTAATCAGAGATGAAATAACTGATGGATCATCAAATGCGGATCTGTGGGGTGAGCTAAGAAATAAGAAGGAAATGGTGATATTATTTGGGTTTTTCTATAGGCTCACGAATAGTAAACGGGGGATTAGAGGAATAAAAATATGTAAAGAGATTAGGGAGACCTGCAGGGCCAATTGGATTGCCATGGTAGTAGATTTTTAGTTTCCTAACATAGCCTGGGAATGACATAGAATTAAGACCATAAGACCATAAGACGTAGGAGTGGAAGTAAGGCCATTCGGCCCATCGAGTCCACTCTGCCATTCAATCATGGCTGATGGGCATTTCAACTCCACTTACCCGCATTCTCCCCGTAGCCCTTAATTCATCGTGAGATCAAGAATCTATCAATCTCTGCCTTGAAGGCATTTAGCGTCCCGGCCTCCACTGCACTCTGCGGCAATGAATTCCACAGACCCACCATTCTCTGGCTGAAGAAATCTCTCTGCATTTCTGTTCTGAATTGACCCCCTCTAATTCTAAGGCTGTGTCCACGGGTCCTAGTCTCCTCACCTAACGGAAAAAAATTCCTAGCTTCCAAACTTTCCAAGCCATGTATTATCTTGTAAGTTTCTAGTAAGTCTCCCCTTAACCTTCTAAACTCCAATGAATACAATCCCAGAATCCTCACCGGTTCCTCGTATGTTAGACCAACCATTCCAGTGATCAGCCGTGTGAATCACTGCTGGACACGTTCCAGTGCCAGTATGTCCTTCCTGAGGCGTGGGGACCAAAACTGGACACAGTACTCCAAATGGGGCCTAACCAGAGCTTTATAAAGTCTCAGTAGTACAACTGTGCTTTTATATTCCAACCCTCTTGAGATGAGTGACAACATTGCATTCGCTTTCTTAATCATGGACTCAACCTGCATGTTTACCTTTAGAGAATCCGCAACTAGTACTCCCAGATCCCTTTGTACTTTGGCTTTATGAATTTTCTCACCGTTGAGAAAGTAGTCTATGCTTTCATTCGTTTTGCCAAAGTGCAAGAACTCGCATTTGCTCACGTTGAATTCCATCAGCCATTTGCTGGACCACTCTCCCAAACTGTCTAGATCCTTCTGTAGCCTCCCCACTTCCTCAGTACTACCTGCCTGTCCACCTAAATTCATATCATTGGCAAACTTCGCTGGACTGTTTAAGGACTGAGATGGCCTGTATCTATTAAGTGTATTCAGAAATGTTTCCTCAATGAGTATGTAGAAGATGCAACTCGGAAAGGGACGAAACGTGACCTACTCTAAGAACTAGGGCAGGACAGGTGACTGAGGTGACAGTGGGGGAGCACTGTGGGTCCAGTGACCATAGTTGTATTAATTTTAAAACAGGTATGGAGAAGGAGAAAACTGGTCCACATGTTTAACTTCTAAATTGGGGCAAGGCGAATTTTGATGGAATTAGGCAGGAGCTTGTCGGGGTTGGTTGGAGGTGTTTGTTTGCGGGCGATAGGAATTCTGGCAAGTGGGAGGCCTTTAAAAATGAAATGTGTACTGTTCAAGGTCTATATGTTCCTGGGAGGGTAAAAGGCAAGTTTGGCAGGAAGAAGGAACCCTGGATGTCAGGAGATATTGAAGCTTTGACGTGCAAAAAGGAGGCGTGGCTCAGGTCCATGCAGCTGGGATCAAGGGATTCCCTGGAGGTGTACAAGGCTTACAGGAGTTGACTGAAGAAGGAAAGCAGGACGGCGAAAAGGGGCACAAAATAGCCTTTCCTGAGAAGATTAGGGTGAATACAAAGAAGTTATTTAAGTATATTAAAATAAAAGGAATAACTAAATGAGAATATGACCCTTCAAGGTCCAAAGTAGACATGCATGTCTAGAACCGTAGGAGATTTGCGAAATTCTCAATGAATATTTCTCCTATTTCTTTACAGTGGACAAATACATGAAGACTTAGGAGTTTAACAAAGATCGTGGTGATATCTTGGGGTTCGTCAATATCACAGGAGAGGACGTATTGGGTGCATTAGAATGTGTGAAGGTGGATAAATCACCTGATCCTAAGCAGATGCATCCAAGAACACTGCAAGAGGCTACAGAATGAACTAAGGGGACCCTGGCTGATATTTTTGCATCATCGTTAGCCACAGGTTAGGTTAAAGATTATTGGAGGGTAGCAAATGTTGTGCCATTATTCAAGAAGGGAAGAAAAGAAATATCTGGGAACTATAGGCCAGGAAGCCTAACATCTGTGGTAGGTAGGTTTCTTGAGAAGACTCTGAGGGATAAGATATACGTGCATTTGTAAAAACAGCATTTGAATAGAAATAGTTTTTTTCTCCGATTCCCTACAGTATGGAAACAGGCCATTTGGCCCAAAAAGGCCACACCGACCCTCCAAACAGTAACCCAACTAGCTCCATTCCCCTACCCTATATTTACCCCCTGACTAATGCACATAACACTATGGGTAACTTAGCATGGCCAATTCACCTGACCTGTACATCTTTGGATTGTGCAGGAAAATGGAGCACTGAGGAGGAACACACATAAACACAGGGAGAATGTGCAAAATCCACACAGAGTCACCCGCAACTAGAATCAAGCCCGGATCCATGGCACCATGAGGCAGCAGTACCAACCACTGAGCGAACATGCCAACCTTGATTTTTGCCAACAGAGTTCAATGACACAGGTAAAATATCTATCTGCTCTTCATCCATGATGCAAGTTCCAATACCACAAACCGTGGAAAATGTATTCTCGAAAGAAAATGCCATCGTATTATTGTGTATTATAGTTCGTTATTATTAATTTTAATAATTATTATTAATAGTTGTTTTTACACTGGAAAGATTACATGGCTTTGTGAGTGGAAGATCATGTCATTTGTTTGAGTTCTTTGATGAAGTGCAAGAATGTTGATGAGGGCAGGGCAATAGACATAATCTGTATGGTTTTCAGTAAGGCCTTTGAAAAGGATAACCTTGATAGGCTGGTCTGGAATGTTAGAACCGCATGGAATTCAGAGGGAGCTGGCAAATTGGGCACACAATTGGCTTGATGGTAGTAAGCAGAGAGTAATCGGGAAGGGTACTCCCGGACTGGAGGCCTGAGGCACATGACGTTCCTCTGGGGTCAGTGCTGGACCCATTGCTGTTTGTTATCTATATCATTGATAATCTTGCGAATGTACAAGGCACGATCAGTAAATTTGGTGGTATCGTGGACAGTGAGAAAGTATATTAGAAATTGCAGCAGGACCTTGATCAACTGGAGAAGTGGGTCAAAGAATATTTTTGCAAAGTTAGGTCAAGTTAGGAATTTCATGGGGAAATGATAGGGCCTTAAGGAGTGCAGTTGATCAGAGGGAACATGGAGTTCAGGTCCACCGTTCTCTGAAAGTGAAGTCACAGGTAGGCATGACAGTGAAAAATGTTTTTGCACACTGGAAGTGAACGGACAGGACATGGAGGATAAAAGTTGGGAAGTTATTTTGCAGTTCCACAGGATGTTGATGAGGCTGCACTTGTATTGTTGTGTTCAGTTTTTGTCACATTGTGATCAGAAGGGTGTTTTTTAAATTGGAATGTGTGCAGGCGGAATTTAGAAAGATGTTGCCAGGACTCAACAGTATAAATTATAGGGAGTTGTTGGACAAGCGAGAACTTTTTTCTTCAGAGTGTAGAAGACTGAGGGGGATCTTGTTGAAGTGTACAAGATTATGAGAGGCATGGATAGGGTGAATTGACTCAGCCTTTTTCCAGACTTGGGGAATTGAGGACGAGAGGGCATCAGTTTAAGGTGAGAAGGGAAAGAATAAAAGGGAAACTGATGGAAACTGTTTTACACAGTGAGTGGTATGCAAAAGGAATGGTCTGCCAGCGGAAGTGGTTGAAGCATTTACGTTAACAATACTTAAACAACATTTGGACAAGTACATGGGCAGGAAAGGAAGAGAAGTCAATGGACCAAGTGCTGGGAAATAGGGTTAGTGTGGATGGACATTTGGGTCAGCATGGACCCGTTTGGGCCAAAGGGCCTCTCTCCGTGATGTCGGACTTGATGACTCTATAGATAGAACAGCATTTGGTTCAAGCTCTCGTTTTTCATTTGGTCGTGATTTCGAATAATATTTGGACAAAGTTCTTTCAAGTTAACTTTACAGATATTTTGCTTGTCAGCTTATTATCAACTGTGTGTGTGTGTGTGTGTGTGTGTGTGTGTGTGTGTGTGTGTGTGTGTGTGTGTGTGTGTGTGTGTGTGTGTGTGTGTGTGTGTGTACGCACGTTTTTGTGGGTGAGTGTTCCACATTATTTTTCAAAGGAAATATCAATGTACCTATTTGCAAATTCTCTCTTCATTCTCCTTTCCATCATCATTTAAATAATTTTGCTTTGGTCATAAACATGTTGTTTTAGCAGACTAACGAAATCTGTCTGACTTGTTCCAAACACTGATCCTGGCGCACTCTGAGAACTATATCCTTGGCCATATCAACAGCCTAGTTATATTTATTTTATCTTCTGGGCGGCATGGTGGTACAGTGGTTAGCACTACTGCCTCACAGCGCTAGTAAACCCGGTTCAATTCCCGCCTCAGGCAACTGTCTGTGTGGAGTTTTCACATTCAACCCATGTCTGCGTGGGGTTCCTTCGGGTGCTCCGGTTTCCTCCCACAGTCCAATGATGTGTAGGTTAGGTGGATTAGACATGCTAAATTGCCCGTCGTGTTATGTGAAGGGGTAAATGTAGGTGAATGGATCTGGGTGGGTTGCTCTTCGGAGGGTCAGTGTGGTCTTGTTGGGCCGAAGGGCCTGTTTCCACACTAAGTTGTCTAATATAATCTATTTTCTTTGTGGCCAGTGGAGGAGAGGGACTAGAAAAGGGAACAGCGATCCAAAGGCACAGGAAATTATAGACTCAGTAAGCCTAACGTCAGTGAAGAGGAGTTTGTTGGAGGGGAGTCTGAGGGATAGGACTTCCATACATTTCGAAAGACAAGGACTTATTAGGCTTTGTGTGATGGAAATCACGTCTCATTAATGTGATTGAGTATTTTGAAGAGGTGACAAAGAAGACTGAAGAAGGCACTGAAGTATATATTGCTTACACAGACTTCAGCAAGGCATTTAATATAGTTCCCCATCGGAGACAGATTACTAAGGTTATGTCACAAGGAATCCAGGGAAAGCTAACCAATTGGATACAAAATTGTCCTGAAGGTAATGGATTGTTTTCACGCTGTATGACTCTCTGATTGTATAAGAGGGATGAGGAAAATTTCTAAAAAGGGCCTTTCAAGTGTAAATTTTCTTCCACTGAAGTTTGAGATGCCTCTCTAATTACAAGAATTCAAAGCTGAGTTAGTTAAAGATTTGACAGAGAAGCGAGTCACGGATAATGGGATACAGACAGTAAAGTGGGGTTGACAACACAACCCGATCAACCATAATCTTAGTGCCTGGTTGAAAAAGCTCGAAGTATCTCATGACTCACTTCTGCTCCTCAGTCCTATGTTTCTGTGTTCAATCCAGCCACCTGCTGGATAGGAGCAATTGGAGACCACTTACTGCTATAAACTGGTGCACAGAAATAGAAGATATTATTCAGCCCATTAATACTGTCACATACAATATTCAGGTGATTTGGAAAATGTAGTTGGAAAACTCACAATGACTATAAAAGACAACCCCAATCTCTTCTTACAGAGCTGTCCCTCTCTGCAACTTGTGCGTCATTTATTGATCACATTGTGGACCCAGATTCATTGTGAATACAGCCCCCTACCTCATCCAGAGACGGCTCACAAAATTCTCTTGTCTCCCAGGCCACAACATTCAAACAGACCTTCCAGGAAAATAACAGCCACAGACTTTCCAAGAAAAGAATGTGAGAACATCAGAAACAGGAGCATGTTGTTCACCCCACAAGCCTGCTTTCCCTTCAGTGAAATTGTGACTGATCTGCTCTTAGTCTCAAATCCTCGTCAACCTCCAAATCTTCATAGCTCTCGACTCTTTGCTAGTTCAAAATAAATTTCCAGCCTCTGTAAACACTTCCATAGAACACAGAGCATTGAACAATACAGCACAGTACAGATCCTCGACCCTTGATATGCCATCCATTTGTCCTACTCCAAGATCAGACACACCTACATTCTTCCGTGCTCTTTCTTCGTTGTGCCTATGCAAGAGTCTCCAAAGTTTCCCTCACGTATTTGACTCTATTGGCAGTGCCACTGGCGGTGCATTCCACACGACCACCACATTATGTGCGAAAAAAAACATTACCACTGACATCTCCCCTAAACCTTCCTTTAATTACCTTAAAATTATGGCCCCGTCATGACAGACATTTCTGCCCTGGGCAAAAGTCTCTGGCTATTCAGTCTCTCTTTGTCTCTCATCATCTTTTACACCTCTAAAAATTCACCTCTCATCCTTCTTAATGCTAATGAGAAAAGCCCTAGCTCCCTCAACCTTTCTTCATAAGACTTGCCCTCCAGTCCAGGCAGTATTCTGGTAAATTTACTCTGCACCCTTTCTAAAGCTTACACATCCTTCCTATGATAGGGTGAGCAGAACTGAACACCCTACTCCAGGTGTGGTCCTACCAGGGTTCGATAGAGCTGCAGCATAACATCACAGCTCTTAAAGACAATCTCCCCTCTAATGAAAGCAACACACACTTCACCTTCTTAACAAATCTACCAATGCTGGTAGCAACTTTGAGGGATCTATGGACATGGACGCCAAAATCCCGCTGTTTTTCCATACTAACAAAAACCCTGCTTATAACCCTATATTCTGCATTCAAATTTGAGCTTGAAAAGGGAATTACTTCATACATTTCCTGTTTGAATACGATCTGCCACTTTTTAGCCCTGATCTGCATTATGTCAATGTCCGGTTGCAACCTACAAAAGCCTTCCAAACACCCATGTACCACTTCACAAACCTTCGTGTCGTCAGCAAACTTACTAACTCACCATTCCACTTCCTCATCCAAGACAGTTGTAAAAGTCTCAAAGAGAAGAGGTCCCAGAACTGATCCCTGCGGGATACCACTGGTCCTTTTCAGTGATCTAGCTCCCCAACTCTCTGTGTAAGATAATTTCTGATGCTCTGTTTGAAGAAAGCTGTCTCTATGTCTACACCATGACCTACTGTTGTGGCCATTACAGAGACGTGGGTAGAACAGGGACAAGAATGGCTGTTGCAGGTTCCAGGGTTTAAATGTTTTAGTAGGATCAGACATGGGGGTAAAAAAGGGGGAGGTGTGGCATTACTTGTCAAAGATAGTATTACAGCAGTGGAATGGACGATGGAAGAGGACTTGCCATCTGAGGTAGTTTGGGCTGAGGTTAGAAATAGGAAAGGTGAGGACACCCTGTTAGGTGTTTTCTACAGGCCTCCTAATAGTCCTAGAGAAGTAGAGGATAATATTGCGAGGATGATTCAGGAAAAGAGTGAAGGTAGCATGGTGGTTGTTATGGGAGACTTTAACTTCCCAGATATTGACTGGGAGAGCTATAGCTCGAGTTCATTAGATGGGTCGCTGTTTGTCCAATGTGTGCAGGAGGGTTTCCTGACAACAATATTTAGACAGGCCAACAAGAGGTGAGGCTATACTGGATTTGGTTCTAGGTAATGAACCAAGTCAGGTGTTAGACTTGGAGGTAGGTAAGCACTTCGGGGACAGTGACCACAACTCGGTGACTTTTACTTTAGTGATGGAGAGGGATAAGTGTGCGCCGCAGGGCAAGAGTTATAGCTGGGGGCAGGGAAATTATGATGCAGTGAGGCATGACTTAGGATGTATGGATTGGAAAAACAGGCTTCAAGAGAAGAACACTAATGAGATGTGGGGATTGTTCAAGGAGCAGCTACTACGTGTCCTCGATAAGTATGTACCAGTCAGGCATGGTGTAAAGGGCCTTGTGAGGCAGCCGTGGTTTAGTAAGGAATTGGAATCCCTTGTGAAAGGGAAGAAGGCGGCATATGTAAAGATGAGGCGTGAAGGTTCAGTTGGGGCGATAGAGAGTTATAAGGTAGCCAGGAAGGGTCTAAAGAGAGAGCTAAGAGAAGCGAGAAGGGGACATGAAAAGTCTTTAGCTGGTAGGATTAGGGAAAACCCAAAGGCTTTCTATAGGTATGTCAGGAATAAAAGGATGACTAGGGTAGGTATCGGTCCAGTCAAGGATAGTAGTGGGAAGTTGTGTGTGGAGGCGGAGGAGATTGGAGAGACACTAAATCAATACTTTTCATCAGTATTCACTCAGGAACAGGACACTGTTGCTGATGTGAATTTGGAGTCACAAATGATTAGAATGGATGGCCTGGAAATATGCAGGGAAGAGGTTCTGGGAATATTGGAGAGGATGAAAATAGATAAGTCTCCTGGGCCTGATGGCATTTACCCTAGGATCCTATGGGAAGCTAGGGAGGAGATAGCAGAGCCATTGGCCTGGATTTTTATGTCGTCATTGTCAACGGGAATAGTACCAGAGGACTGGCGGATAGCGAATGTGGTCCCCTTGTTCAAGAAAGGGAGTAGGGATAGCCCTAGTAACTATAGGCCAGTGAGTCTGACTTCAGTGGTGGGCAAAGTCTTGGAGAGAATGGTAAGGGATAAGATTTATGAACATCTGGATAGGAATAACGTGATCAAGGATAGCCAGCATGGTTTTGTAAAGGGCAGGTCGTGCCTCACAAACCTTATTGAGTTCTTTGAGAAGGTGACTAAGGAAGTGGACGAGGGTAAAGCAGTAGATGTTGTGTATATGGATTTTAGTAAGGCGTTCGATAAGGTTCCCCATGGTAGGCTAATGCTAAAACTACGGAGGTATGGCATTGAGGATACATTAGAGGTTTGGATTAGGAATTGGCTGGCTGGAAGGAGACAGAGGGTAGTAGTTGATGGACTATGTTCATCTTGGAGTGCAGTTACTAGCGGTGTACCACAAGGATCTGTTTTGGGACCATTGCTTTTTGTTATCTTTATAAATGATCTAGAGGAAGGGCTTGAAAGCTGGGTAAGCAAGTTTGCGGATGACACAAAAGTCGGTGGAGTTGTGGATAGTGAGGAAGGAAGTGGTAGGTTACAGCGGGATATAGATAATTTGCAGTGCTGGGCAGAAATGTGGCAAATGGAATTCAATGTAGCTAAGTGTGAAGTCGTTCACTTTGGTAGGAGTAACAAGAAGATGGATTACTGGGCTAATGGTAGGCTACTTGGTTGTGTGGATGAGCAGAGGGATCTTGGTGTCCATGTACACAGATCTCTGAAAGTTGCCACCCAGGTAAATAGTGCTGTGAGGAAGGCATATGGTGTACTGGGCTTTATTGGTAGAGGAATTGAGTTCCGGAGTCCTGAGGTCATGTTGCAACTGTATAAGACTCTGGTGCGGCCTCATCTGGAGTATTGTGTGCAGTTTTGGTCGCCATACTATAGGAAGGATGTGGAGGCATTGGAACGAGTGCAGAGGAGGTTTACCAGGATGTTGCCTGGAATGGTAGGAAAATCTTATGAGGAAAGGCTGAGGCACTTGGGGCTGTTCTCATTGGAGAAGAGAAGGTTTAGGGGAGATTTGATAGAGGTGTATAAGATGATTAGGGGTTTAGATAGGGTCGACACTGAGAACCTTTTACCGCTAATGGAGTCAGGTGTTACTAGGGGACACAGCTTTAAATTAAGGGGTGGTAGGTATAGGACAGATGTTAGGGGTAGATTCTTTACACAGCGGGTTGTGAGTTCATGGAATGCCCTGCCAGTAGCAGTGGTGAACTCTCCTTCTTTATGGTCATTTAAGCGGGCATTGGATAGGCATTTGGAAGTTATTGGGCTAGTGTAGATTAGGTAGGATTCGATCGGCGCAACATGGAGGGCTGAAGGGCCTGTACTGCGCTGTATCTTTCTATGTTCTATGTTCTATGTTCTATGTACTGATATGAACAAAAGAGTAAACATAGGGGATTAGACAGAGAGACTGGCCCTGAACTCAAGGCAGTATGAGGCTGAGGTCGACATTGAGGAGTCTGAGGAAAATCGCACTTAATGGGAATTGATTACGACCTCTCTACTGTTTGGAATCATTCACAGCATAAGGGAAGATGTTTATCATCGATGGACATCAATCATATCAGCCGTGGAGCATCACTGCTGGAGATCCTCAGGGTAGCTCCCTCTGCCCATGCATCCCCAATTTGTCATCATAGAATCCTTACAGAGTGGAAGGAGACCATTCAGTCCATTGAGTCCAAACTGAGCAGAATTGACGATATTCACTGACGTTTACAAAGTGTCCAGAACAAGTTGACCCTCCTCAGCTCTTGAAGCAGTCTGTGTCCATATGCACCAATAAATGGACACCATTCAATATTGTGCTGTTAAAGACTGGGTTACACTCATGTAACAGCATTCTACAGTTCCACAGTAAAAGGTGCAGCTCATTCGGCACGTCAGTCTGTGTTTATAATAATATGTGGAAGTCATTCAATCCATCAAACAATTGGACAAGACGTGTGATAGCTCATTCATTCCCCCCTCCCAATTACACAGTAAGAGAAGGAATCTTCTCACTCCATCACTTACACGGGATCAGAAAGAGAGTGTTTTGTACCTGGGGTTACTTACAGAAGAACAGGAAGCAGTCATTCAGCTTCGCGAGTCGCTAACCCAGGAAAAGGAAAGTGTCAGAGATGATCCATCATCATAAACAAATGGAGCACGGACTGAACAGATAGAATGCACCATCTTGTTCCTCGTGGCTTAATTACTCATAGTGCATATGTGTAACTTTAACATGGTTTTCTGGCAGTAGGAATGAAGCCAAATTTTTAACCATTCTCCAGGTTGTCTTCCATCTCCAAGATAGCAGACACATGGAGGTCAGAAATTGGTGTGGAATTGTTAATTCTTTCAAAATGATGGTATTGTGACTGCTAACCGGATTGTGTACAAAGTGATATTCAACACAGTTTCACACAGTAACTGTGCATTAAAGTGTCCAGAGTTCATTCAGAGCCTGTACCTGTCTGTCAAAAGACATGAGGGCTCTGCACAGGCATGTAAACTATCGGGAGTCAATCATCCAGTTAAAACGTAGGAATTTTTTCCCCCTATTCAGCTGTTGGGATGTAATGAGCATCCGTCCATAACCATCAAGTTTCAACTTCTTATTCTCTCACAGTGCTACAGATTAACTACAGAGTTATACACTCTCTCCTCATGGTACCTTCATGCCGGGGTTTAGTCCTGTGAAACTCCTTTGCATTGTCTTGATAACAAATAGACCATTATGTATAAAGCTGCCCAAATCTGTACACAATGCACCAAATACCGTCGCAATGCAACACTACCATTGGGAAAGATATACTCACTATGGTACTTTAATCATTTTATACGAAGAGCCACACATCATTTCCTTCCTGCCCTATATGAGTTCTGTTCGTGACTTATGACGAAGGACATCCAGGTCCTTTTTAAGAGCAGAACTTCCGAACCTCTCACCGTTGAATAAACATAAAGGGAATGATGGTATTTGTTGTTCACATCTGAATCATTTTTATACCTTGTGAACAGCTATTCCCCAATCACTGATCCTTCTGATACCCAACAAACCTTCAGTTCAGAAAAAATTCCACTACTCTTCTCAGATCTCCATTACCCAATTTTTAATCCAGCTCTACCTACCCATGGACTCTAACCTTCCTTACTCACCTGTATTCAACTATGACAAACATCTGCTGATAATTCAACTACCCCAGTCCCACTGGTTCTCAATTGCCAATGTCACAATGGACAGGCTCCAAAAAGCCCAGCAGGTTTATCATTTCCCTTTCCTGAATCTAGGCCGAATCTACCAAGTTAGACCATTATTCTCCAAGTGGCTAGTTGTCACATTCCTTATAAAAGGTGTTTTTCGCACAGCTGACATCAAGTTTTTTAGTTTTCTGTTTTCCCTCTCCATCCTGACTGAAATATTTAGCTTTAGAATAGTTTTTTTTCTAGTCTGCAGGATCCAGAATGTAACCAGCTTTGAAGAATTAGATTACTTACAGTGGGGAAACAGGCCCTTCGGCCCAACAAGTCCACACCGACCTGCCGAAGCGTAACCCACCCATACCCTTACATTTACCCCCTACCTAACACTACAGACAATTTAGCATGGCCAATTCACCTGACCCGCACATCTTTGGAATGTGGGAGGAAACCCACGCAGACACGGGGAGAACGTGCAAACTCCACGCAGTCAGTCGCCTGAGTCGGGAATTGAACCCGGGTCTCTAGCACTGTGAGGCAGCAGTGCTAACCACTGTGCCACCATGCCGCCCACTCAGAATAATCTGTAATTCTTTTACTAGCTCTTTTGCCACCTCCTCAATACTCTGGGATGTAGCTCATCCGATGCAGAAACTTATAAAACTTCAATTCAATTAGATTTTCAAAAGCATATTCTTTATTAATTCGAATTTCCTGCAGTTATTCATTTTTACCAGTCCCTCTGTTCATTAGTATTTCTGGAAGTTAGTTTCTGTGCGTTCCCCTGTGAAGATGGAACCAATGTCTCAGCAGGCATGTGGCTTCTGTCAGCTAGTGATACATCGGAGGACTACACTTCAGAGATGGTGGATATACTACTCACTTTTGCTTGGAAAGTTCCAGAATGGAAACGGTTCATTTCATGGTGAGAGTCAGCACAGTCATGTTTGTGGTTTCAGCATACAGGACATACTGAAGGGGGTTGGAGGGGTGGGTGACACAGCTCACTGAGCATCTCACTTTTGAAACAAGTTGGTTTCATACTTTACACCTGAATAGGACCGGCTTAGACAAATGTTCCTGGAAATCCCAGGAATGCGCAGTGCCCTGCTCCTCCCGTGTCCAGATCGACCCTTCTGGGTACTCTCAGTTCCGTTTGCTTCCCTTGTACCCAAGCACTCTGTAAATGTAATATCCAAAGTGTGATCGCCAGACCCTCGGGTCTCCCTGAATCAACTCAGCAGCTGACAATACAAAGATGGGAATACCAACCACAGAATCTCCATTAACTTTCTAATGACAGCAGCAAGTCAAATCCCAACACCCATGGTGCACCCATTTAGTGTTGAAAATGCCTCCGTCTCCTCAGTTTCTCTTCCTGATTGAGAAAACCGTTACGTCTCCATATAGTCCCACAGTAATAGTTCCTCTATCTAAAGAATCATTTGACAATGTAACATGATTGTGTGCAGTTTTGGTCGCCATACTATAGGAAGGATGTGGAAGCTTTAGAACGAGTGCAGAGGAGGTTTACCAGGATGTTGCCTGGAATGGTAGGAAAATCTTATGAGGAAAGGCTGAGGCACTTGGGGCTGTTCTCATTGGAGAAGAGAAGGTTTAGGGGAGATCTGATAGAAGTGTATAAGATGATTAGGGGTTTAGATAGGGTAGATACTAAGAACCTTTTACCGCTAATGGAGTCAGGTGTTACTAGGGGACATAGCTTTAAATTAAGGGGTGGTAGGCATAGGACAGATGTTAGGGGTAGATTCTTCACACAGCGGGTTGTGAGTTCATGGAATGCCCTGCCCGTATCAGTGGTGAACTCTCCTTCTTTATGGTCATTTAAGCGGGCATTGGATAGGCATTTGGAAGTTATTGGGCTAGTATAGGTTAGGTAGGATTCGGTCGGCGCAACATCGAGGGCCGAAGGGCCTGTACTGCGCTGTATCCTTCTATGTTCTATGTTCTATGATGTTTCTCTGTATCTCAGCAACTATAAAGGTAGCACCAGTATTGATTAGATTCGATTACTTACAATGTGGAAAAAGGCCCTTTGGCCCAATAAGTCCACATTGACCCACCGAAGCGCAACCCACCCAGATCTATTCCCCTACATTTGCCCCTTCACATAACACTACGGGCAACTTAGCACGGCCAATTCAACTGACCTGCATATTTTTGGATTGCTGGTGGAGTTGATCACCACACTCAGAGAAGAGAGATAGAGGGAACATAATTCACTTTAAACAGGGAATTCCCGAAATGACGTGACATTCAATAAGATGGGAAAAGGAAAAATGTTAGAATAACTTCCCATTCTATTCTCCTTCCAGTTCATTATCAGCAATCCTTCTGCTTGCTTTGCCTCTCTCTAGCTCTGTCTCTGTTTTGCTGAAAATTTCCATTCAACACAAATCTCCCACTCTTCTCTGATATAATAATATTATTTCCCAGTTGCATTAAGTTTTAATAGGGTCACTGAACTAGAAACGTCATTTGTATTTATCCTGACAGACTGCCATACCTGCTGAAATTCTTCAACACTTCCAGGCCATGAAGAATTTTGTGTCAGATCTCCAGCATATCCACAGGTCATTCGGTTAATTCTCTTTCAATGTTGCTGTTTCCCAGGATGCCAGCATTACTGGTAAGGGCAGCATTTGTTGTCCATCACTAATTGCTCTTGGCGGTGAGGCCATTTGTCAAAAAAATATGGAGCAACCATATTGTTGTGGGTCTGAATTCTCACTTAGTCCAGACTGTGCCAAAATGTTAAGGTTCTTCAACAAAGGTTATCAGCAAAATAAGGAAAAAGAAATCTGGTGGTTTATGGTTGCTATGAGTGAAATTAGGGTTCGTTCCAATTATTGTCATTCGAAATTAAGTTCTGCCATCGGCTGTACTAGGATATGAAATAATGATTTTAGAGTCATAACCTGTGCCTCTGAATTACACAGTCAGTGATATTATTACTCTGATACTGTGGCCCTGGTGTGAAGTAACTGGAGAGACAAGAATAGATTTGTGGTCAAAATATTTGCAACAGGGAAGAGAGATCAGAAGAGAAGTGTAGCCCATAAAGTCTGAAGTTAACAAAGGGATAGATGACAAGCTCATTCTGCAACAGCACTAAGGCAGAAGTGGAGACTGGGAATATTACAGAGGTGGATTTTGACCGTTTTGACAACAGAGAAAATCCAGAGAGATAAACGAGTTTAGGGTAAAAAGGGGAATCAAAGTTCTGAACAGGCTAGTTCCTTCTTAGATCTTCATAAGTATTTCGAAATGCATGAAATGGAAATGGAGTTTATGATTGAAGGTTTATGTATTTGCTAAATATAATTAACTGACGGAGCAATAACCTTCACCATTATTTATAGAATTGACAGAGATAGGATTACCAGGAACACCAACGGATAGCAAGGATGGGATAGTAACCTGCCTGAATAATCGTCAGTACAGCTTCTATCTGCAACTCCTCCAATGGCCAATCCAGGGAAAGATACTAAAGACCCATGGATAAACTCCTGCCCATTGTTGGAACAGTCCAGGCTAATGTTTTCAGATTCTGAACCATTGTTGGAACTTTCCAGTCTAAAGGTCTCAGATTCTGATCTCTCCATTTCTCTGTAGCTGCTGATTCCAGTCGTGTTGAGGATGACGCTGCCCCTGTTCCATGCCATAACAAGTGTATAGAGGCCCTAATTATGGAAGAAAGAAACTCTCCAGTGACTCAGTTAGATCAGGGAGACTGGCATCGATCATAGTCACTGAAAATACAGCTCCAGTTAACCCTTTTCATGACAACAACGACATACCACAACAACGCTTGGTGTGGGTGGAATGTTGACATCGCTGACTATTGGGTGAATAGTACAACTCCAATTGTAAAGTTAGAGGTGAGGGAGGGAGATGACGCTTTCTCTTCACAAACTTGATGATTCTACTGTGTTTTAGCAGGAAGGAATTGCTGGACTCCCGAGGCTGTCTGTGTCTGATCACCAGGCCTGCTGCATCCTTTCGTTTTATTTACTTATGTTTAACTTTGATATTTACCTTACTATCATTGAGAAGCTTAGGTGCTTTAGGCATTTTTGACTGGCTCCTACAGTGCCATAGACGGTGTAGATACAGTCCATTCCTCGTGGTCCTTGCAGCCACGGCCTGATCCTGTGGAGTGATGGGCAAGCTTTTCCAGAACCAGGATTCTTAGTTTTAACTTTCGCCAATTAATTGTTGGGTCTCAGCAGGGTTGGAAGGCAGTAAATCTCTCCCAGCTGCTACACTCTTTCCCTGAGATTTCTTTCAGAATTGTATTTTGATGTTCGTTCGGCCTGGATTGGAGAACTGCATGTGGGACAATCTATTTCCTGAATTTGTTTTTCGACAAGTGTGTGTTTCTAGGATGTTTCCATAATGGAGTAGTTACTGTAGAGTTGTTTAAATAACCTATTATTCTACTAAGTTTTCCAACAGAATTAAATTATTGCAAGTTCCACTTCCTTTTGTTGTATTTTGTTGAAAGTGTTTGAACAGATTGTATTTTGCTTAAAGTCGAATATTTTGACAAAACAAATTGTATCAGAAAGACAACACCTCATATTGACCTTTAAAATAAGAAAATGCTCGGGTCGACATTACCTTTTCCAAATATTTTGAAGGGGGTCTGCTCTGACCCCTAACAAGAGCGACAGGTATTCATGTTTTAATTGGGTTATTACTTATTGGACAAGGTATTGCAGAAATATGGGGTTTGACGGCGGAATGGGCCGATCTGGATAAGTAGTAGTTACGACAGGAGTTATATCAGATATCCAGTCGACCTCACAGGTCCAGTCTACACATGCATCAGTCATCATGAAGCACTGCATAGAAGGTTAGTGTACTGCTCAGAAATCTTTCCAGGATCGAACATTGTTCAGAGCTCACCAGTTCACTACTTATCTGTACAACAGTGCAGATTGTTAATAAATAAACCGAGACAAAATAATCTGTTCAGCAAAAGGCGATATGCAGAACACACAGTGCATTGTTCTATAAACTTGAACTGGGTATTTCTCCAACATGGGGAGCTGTGCAGTGAATAGCAGTGAATTGTTCTGTAAATCTGGAGCAGTTACCTTCCCAGCATGTACAGCTGCGTACACAAACTACTGCATTGCTCAGTAACACTGTGTTAGAACACTGCCCAGTGTGGGGAAACTTGCAGCCCATGATGGAAGTGACAGAATGTGCAGCTCCCATCCACTTACAGCTCCATATCTCCATTGTGCCGTGACAATGGGTGCTATGGGTGTGAACATCACTGCCAGAGAGAGATCATGAATCAGTTGAAATATCACCAAATTGGAGGGTGTTGGTTAAAAGAGGGTCGAGATTGAGAAAGAATTTCAGACAAGGATCTGTAATGAAGACATTTTGATAGCATTTTGCAATATATGCTATTGTTTCCCGGAATGATTGGTGTGAGTCAAGATGATGGAGAGTTTTGGATGAGTACTTCTTCTGCAGCTTTGTAACTGAAAGCAGGGTCAGCAGAGTCTGACTCATTGGCCTGAATCTAACAATAATTTGTCTCAGTGCCATTTTCATTGAGTGTGAGAGAGGGATCACCTGCACAAGACTGAACTAGGTTCTGGGGGATATCTTTGCGAGCTCACCTCATTAACTACCCACCACTCCATGGGGTCACTCTCATTCAATGCCAGCCCGATTCTCCCACCCATCATCGCCCAGGTACCCCTGGAAATTCCGTGATCCCTGACGCTGATACCATCTGGAAAATATCAATGGGCACATGGTTGGACTTTATCAGTTTGGAGCTACGTTGCACACTTTACCCCGAACATGGAAGATAAGACGCAATTATACCATGGTTTGTCAACAGAGACATGGAGGTCCTGGCGAAAGGGCTAGTACAGCGGGGGGGTCCCTTCACAGAAGGGTCCCCACTCTCAGACCCACCGAGCATGGTCTGAGCTCACCACCCAACTCAGTGCAGTATATGCTGACTAAAGAAATGTCCAGAAATACAGGGCTAGCATCAATAACCTTCCCCACTCTATCAGGGTAAGGGTCGCTGTATTCTTTTTGCTCCCTCACACTCACTGTATATCTGTTGTAGCACCTACCCCCGAACAAGGCTCATGCTTCAACATTCTCACGACTGCATGGAGAATGTTTCTCTTGCTCTCGCCTGAGCAATACCCCACATGGTGATAGAATATTCGCTGTAAGGGTCGCTGTATTGTCTTTGCGCCCTCACACTCATTGTATATCTGTTGTAGCACCTACCCCCGAACAAGGCTCATGCTTCAACATTCTCACTACTGCATGGAGAATGTTTCTCTTTCTCTCGCCTGAGCAATACCCACACATGGTGATAAAATGTCCTGGAGAATGCTGTTTCTCGAATTCTCTGGATTATTTTGTATGTCGAATGTTCCAAATTATTCCCATTTTTTGGAAAATGTTCATCTTGCAGTATGTAAAACATCACGACAAGAAGAAGAGGTTTGTATTTTTAAATCACTCAGGATGAAAGCTCATCATGAGGCCAACGATCCCTTCAAATATGCTCCATTATTCAGACAAAGGTAGCAGCTAAAAACTTGACGAGTCTCTGTCTTCTTGAAGACAGGTGTCACATTGGGGGTCACCAGTTTCGGTGGAAAACTCCTACCATCCAGAGAGTTATGGAATATTTCAAACAGTACCACCATCCAATCTGTAATCACTTCTGTTAAACCAGTTCAGAATAGGTGATGACCTGTTTACCCTTGGTCTTGTCTGCTTGGGAAAAGCATTGTTTGTTTTCTTAGAGTCTGTGCAAGAACTTTCATCTGATTACAATTTTGTTTAGATTATTGAAACTCTTTGTGACTTCCCTTGTGAGGAACGATGGAAGATATTGTTTTAAATTCTCTGCCTGTTCCCTGAAACCCATTCCTCAATCACATCCTCCAGGTGTGCCATATATACGTTCCTGCCTTTCTTCTAATGGTCACACACACATCATAAACGGTTTTTTAATCGACATGGAAAAAACCTTTGCGGCTAGATTTTTAAAAATATTTCTTGCCGGCTTTGAAAAATATTCTTTTTATGTTGCTTTATTCAATCTGCTTCTTTTTCCAAAAATATATATCTCAAGTCTGGCTGACGCTAATGCTCACCAATTTGAATTCTTTCGTTTGCACAGCCTTTGTGCATCATGGGTAGTTCATCTTCACATCTTCATATCTACTTCTTTTTGACCAGAGTCAATCATTTCTGAGCGTTATGAAGTATGTGCTTACATGTCTCCCCCACACATCTACTGACCTTCTCCAAGGTCTATTTTCGCATTCGTCTTGGACATGATATGAAACATAGGTCTGCAATTGAAATGTCTGGCTCTTTTCAATCGTTCAGGGGGAACCTCCGTATGTGTCTGAACACAGGATCACCTGAGAGTGATTCCATGCTCCCAGTTTGTCTGGCTCTGTGATTTATGTTCGATGATGCCACATTCCAGTGGGAAGCTTCCTACATTACCACCTTTCCTTTCAAACGAGAAATCCCCTAACTCTAGTGAGCAGGGCTTCTGGTGTAACTGTCCCATCTCCCGTGTTACTGTCCTAACTCTGTACCCTTCCTTCCAGAACAAAGATATAGATCCCCTCGTCCTCACTTCCTACTGCACTAGACTCCACATTCACAGAACCATCCTTCGCCACTTCCACCACTCCCAGTGGGACAGCACCATCAAACGCATCTTGCCTTCCCATCCACTGTCAGTATTTCATAAGGACGTTCCCTCTGTAACACCCTCTATCACCCTGAACACTTCGCCATTCCCGCATGGCACCTTAACAACTAATTGCAGAAGCTGCAACACTTGGCCATTCACCTCTTCCTTCCTCACAGTCCAAGGCCTCAATCACACCTAGCAGGTGAAGTAGCATTTCACTTGAATCCAGTCTCCTTTCATTGCTGTTTACAATGCAGTCTCCTTTTCCCTGTGGTAACCAAACAGAGACTGCATTGAAGAACATTCCCACTGTAATAGGGTTAATCCTAACCTTCTCAGTGCTTCCCATTTCAACAAACTACGTTGCTCTCACGTTAACTTTTCGTTCCTGGGTTGCTGCAACGTCTCAATGAAGCACAACCGAAGCTCGAGCAACACATCACTTTACATTTTGGAATGTTACAGCCTGTAGAAGTTAATCTTCAATTCCATAACTTCACAGCCTGATCCTAATATGGCTGTTCTCCATTTTTAATGCATTCTTCCTCCTCACATCCGTATGACCTTTTGTGGTTGTGTCTTCTTTATCTTGCACTCAAGGGAGATAACCTCTTTCCCCCGTTCACATCTTAATTTAAAGCTGTTTCACATCATCTTCTTGCTCACCACTACTAAAAGCACGTTTATGTTTTGCTATGTCCTCTTTCCCCCATCACCCACCCCCTCACCTCTGTCAAGGAATTAAAAAGCCCAGTTTCCAATCCTTTTCAGTTTTGAAGAATTATCAAACTAGACTTGTAATGCTAAGTCTTTTGCTCTGTCTCTGCAGATGCTGACAGACATGCTGAGTTTCTCCAGAAATGAGTAGGCATAAAACAAATTTCCAGTTAAACAAATAACTAGGGATACTTGAAATAAAAATGCACACATTACGAGAGAAACTAGGAGCTTTGTAGAAGGGTCACTGGACCTGAAAGATCAATTTTGCCTTCACTCCACAAGATGCTGGCAGACCTGCTTAATTTCTTCAGCAATTTCTGTTTTTTAACAAGTTCCACAGAAGTAGTCAAAGCTGCTCAGGCGCACTGTCTGGCATGGAGTGCTGTGCACCGGGAAGTGGGCAATAACACTAGGTGCACACATTCATTGTCTCTGAAACTAAATAAGGCTGGGATCACTGAAACTACAAAGCTCTTACTTATGGCTAGGGAGAGGGAAACACATTCACATCAAACACAAATGATGGTATTATGGGAATGGAAAAACTTCAGATGAATATGTTAAAGGGTTTAAGAAAGGTAATAAATTTGAACAATTACATCAAGGAGAGATCCTCACCAGAATGCGAATATGAAAATGGAAGTGGCAACAAATCAGACACAAGAGTAGGTCACTGAGTAAAGGGCTGATGTGTGAATGAGTCTCGGAGTGAACTGGGGGACAGTCAGTAGAATTGAATTGCAGATATTGAAACTAAAACTGGGCATTCATGTGGTGCTGTAGATCACAGCAGCAGCAGAATTGCATTCAATCATAATCTGTAACATTTCCCCTAGGACAATCCTTCAGTCTACCATGACCATCAAGCCGATCTATGGTTCAGTGACGAGTGTGGTTGAACACGCCAGAGTCAGAACATGTGTAGCTAACCCTGGTGATAACCCAAATTCCTGAACAGCTACAGTGACACACCCTTACTCCTGTATACAAATCCCCTTAAAATGAAAGGCAACACACCAGTTATCTTCCTAACTGCTTTTTCTTCCGCAATGAAACAATCACAGAAGCGTAGAGTCTGTTCCTTAAAAAAAGTATTATCTACATTAGTCCTACTTATTTACATTAGATCCATAGCAATAAATTTTATGATATTTCAAGTGTTGGTCCAATTACTGTTTAATGGTTGTGAGATTGCACATCACAACTACCTCCTCAGAAAGAACTTTTATTCCTGACACCAACGCACTCTGGGTGAAAAATAATCCTCAAATCCTCTCTAAACCTCAAACGTTTCAGTTTAAAAGTTTGCTGCTTGTTCTTGGTTCTTTCACTAAAAGGAATAGCTGCTGTCCATCCATCCTGTCCATGTCTCTCATAATATTATCCTGCTGAATCACAACTCCCTCAGCCTTCTCTGTTTCAAAGTGAACAACCGACCTTACCCAGACTGTCTCCATAGCTGATATACTCCATCCCAGGGATCATCCTGGTGAATCTCCTCTGCAGCCCTAAAGTGCAATCACTTCCTTCCTATAATGTGGTTCTCAGAACTACACACAGTGTTCCATCTTGGCCTAACCAAAATCCTGTATAACTCTTACAACATAATCTCGATGAATAAAAACTATGCCAACAGTCGCATGTGACTTCTTAACTAACCTATCACATTCAGGGATGTGTGGAGAAGCATCCTCTGAGCTTTCTAGTGTGCTGCCATTCATTGAGTACTCCCCTACATGTTTCCTTCTTCCAAAGTGCATCACCTCATATTTATCAGGGTTGCATTCCATCTGCCATTGAACTGCCCATCTGACAATTCCATCTGGGTATTCCTGTAGCATTAGACCTTCCTCCTCAATGACGACTACCCGTCCAATTTTTGTTTCAGACATACACTTATTTATTATACTCCCCCACCCCCTCCACATTCACTTCAATGTTATTTATGAATACCACAAATAATCAGGGACACAGCATTGATTCCTGTGATACACCAGGGGGCACTTGTCTCCAGCCACACAAACAGCCTTCTCCCAACATCCTCTCTCTGCTGCCACTAAGACAATTTGAAAGTCACTTACCAAGTTACCCTTGATACCATGAGATTGTACTTCCTTTATCAGTTTCCCCCGTGGGGCTTTGTCAAAATCCTGGCTGAAAACCATATAAATGACCTCTTCGCAAAAAAAATCAATAAAATTCGTTGGGTATGACTTTCCTCTGATGACTTCATGCTGACGATCCCTGATCAAACATTGAACAGAATGAGTCCAATCAGCCACTCATGCCTCTTACACCGCAATTGGAGCAGATCTTTTATAGCTTTGCGCATGTTTCACATGAATTGAAAGAGAATGTGCAGGTTATAGAAAGGGAAGAACTTAGAATAACCAACTTCACTAGCGAATGGAACGTACTGGAAAATTATTGGGATTGAAGGCAAATTGTTAGAATCTGATATGAAGGAATTAATAACGTGAGATTTTCAACGTCACACCACGATCCGTGACAATTAACGCAGTATTACTAAGGATAAATCATGTTTTAATGATTTGACTAACGTTTAAAAAACGTGACAAGCAAGGTGATAAAGAGGATCTTATAGAAATATCATATCGGGAAGCAATTGCAAAATGTGCCTCACAAAAGATTAATGGCAACATAAGAGCACATTGTGTTTACAAAATTGCTAGGAGAGAGGATTAGCTAACTAATAAAAGCCTTGATATGAAGGTGCAGGTTTTGGACGGGGTTGGACAAGGTCAAAATCACAACTCATGCGTATGAATTGAATACACCCTAAGATGCCTGTTAAATCTTTATTCAGTTAGAATGGAAGGACAGGTTTTGCTTTAATAATATGCAAGTCTCCGCGTTTCTTTCAAGTCGCTGTTTGGAGATACCTTCAGGTATTGTCGATGGAAAGAAGGTGACACCGCCGGTCAGACAATGCATTTTAGGTGTGACGTCTTGCTTAGAGTCTGACTGTCTTCACCTGGAGTCAGATTGGGTTTATTTCTAACGTAGGAGATGATAAATACCACATTGAACAACTGACTACAAATGGTATGTTTTGAACAAAACAGATTATATATGCGAATACAAATGTGCAAGTGTAAATTCACCCCACAAATCTATATGGATACACACGTGTGTATGTGTGTTTGCGCGTGTGAAGCAGACGGTGTATGTGTGTCTATGTGAAGGGGAGAGAGAGACAGTATGTGTATGCGAGGGCGAGTGAGGGCAAGTGCATGTGTGAGTGTGGAAGGGAAGAGAGAGAGGGTGTGTGTATGCATGCGTGTGAAAGTGGAGTATGTATGAGCGCATGTGAGATGGGAGAGTGTAAATGGGTGCGTGGGGCAGATTGGCAGAGTGTGCATCGGAGTATGTAATGGGAAGAGTGACAGTGTGTTCTTGTCAAGGCTTAGACACAGACAGATACGGCAGATTCTTTTCCCCACACACACATGGTTTCGGAGCTTGCCATCTCTGCAGTCTCTGCTCCATTTGGTATACATATTGCAGACCCAGAAGCTGTAACTACAGTCCCCATGCTCCATCCAGAGTTGGGTCACCACATCCTCAGGTCTCCCTGAATGTCGGAGGCAGCTCACAGCACAACCTCCAGCAAACCATTCCCAGCACCACCACTAAATTTTCAAAACAGGAGTCAGTCAGAAAACCCTCAGCTACATGTCTTTTAAGAAGGCAGCCTAGACCCTAACATTTTGTTATTTTAAATGTAGACATGAATTGGATGTTCCAGATGTGCTGCGACTGATCAAAACATTCAACGTTAAGAAAAATGTAATCTACTCAAAAGCTCTCGTAAAAAAAACAAAATCAAACATACTGTCTCTCTCTCCCCTTCACATAGACACACATACACCGTCTGCTTCACACGCACAAACACACATACACACGTGTGTATCCATATAGATTTGTGGGGTGAATTTACACTTGCACATTTGTATTCGCATATATAATCTGTTTTGTTCAAAACATACCATTTGTAGTCAGTTGTTCAATGTGGTATTTGATTAGCACTGCTGCCTCACAGCGCCAGGGACCTGGGTTCAATTCCCGCCTCAGGCGACTGACTGTGTGGAGTTTGCACGTTCTCCACGTGTCTGCGTGGGTTTCCTCCGGGTGCTCCGGTTTCCTCCCACAGTCCAAAGATGTGCGGATCAGGTGAATTGGCCATGCTAAATTGCCCGTAGTGTTAGGTAAGGGGTAAATGTAGGGGTATGGGTGGGTTGCGCTTCGGCGGGTCGGTGTGGACTTGTTGGGCCGAAGGGCCTGTTTCCACACTGTAAGTAATCTAAAAAAAAAGCTGAGCAGTTTGGGATGGCTTCTTTCTTGGAACACGTACGCAAACAATGGATACAATGCCTTCTACTTAATAACTGTGCTAATACGCGAACATCCCATAAATATACCCCTTGGCAAAAAGGTAAATTCAAACACAGAATCTTTCGTGCAGTTCTCGAAATCAGGAGGAAGCCACTTCAAGAGGTCTCTCACAGAGAAGAGCAGCTGGGGATCATTTACTGAAGCTTCCAACCCTTCTGGGACTCCGAGCAGCTTCTGACTGCTGCAGCTAAAAACAAAACAAGATGACCTGGTCTGAGAGAGCTAGCCACTGCCCTGCCATTTTTCCCACCGTTTTAATACAACCTAAAGGCCTCCTCAGTTGTTTAATTCAACCGTTTTCAGTAGGCAATTTCGCACCTCTGCCTTTAAGACCTCTCTTCAAAAAAAAACAAGAGAAAGTAACCTTTTTAAAGTGGCAGTATCATTACAACTTCCTCTTTGAAAAAAAAATCAATATACATAGATGGCCTCATTTTAAACGCTTTATTCTTACTGTTTAGTCGACTACAATACATATATATTGCATTGACACTAAGCAAGCGAACATTCACAACTCCATTCTATTTCAGTCAGTTTACTCCGGCCACAGAACACCTCCGCCTTTCTTCATCCAAGCCAGCTGCACAAAATGTCTCGTAGGAACATTTCTGGACACATTAACTCAAGGGAGAAAGTGTGGATTGCAGACGCTGGAGATCAGAGTCGAGAATGTGGTGCTGCAAAAAACAGTTCATTCCTGACGAAGGGCTCATGCCCAAAACGTCGATTCTCCTGCTCTTTGGATGCTGCCTGACCTGATGCGTTTTTCCAGCAACACATTTTCAGCTCTGATCTCCAGCAACTGCAGTCCTCACTTTCTCCTCGGATGTAGGAGGATCCTTTGGGATCTCAGACGGAGGTGAGGGGGAGGTGAGGGTGCATATTTTCCAATTCTTGCGGAGGCGGGGCAAGGTTCCAGGAGTGGAGGGTGGGTTGGTGGGTAATGTTGACCTAAGAAGGAAGTCGAGCCAGGAATGCAGATCTGTGTGGGGAGGGAAATGGTGGTGGAATGTGTTTGCAAGTGGCACAAATCGGGGAGGATAATGCGTTGTATTTGGAGGTTTGGTGGGATGGAAGTTGAGGAAGACGGGTGTCCTTTCCATGTTGCGTTTGGAGTGGTGGGATTCGAAGGAGGAGGTGTGGGAAGTGAATGAGATTCTCTGGATGGCATCGTCAACTATGTGGCAGGGGAAATTGCTGTCTTTGAAGAAGGAGATCATCTGGAATTTACACTGGGTTCAGAGTGTGGTGCTGAAAAAACACAGCGGGTGAGGCAGCATCCGAGGAGCAGGAAAATTCAACGTTTTGGAAAAAGCTCCTTCATCAGGAATCGCACTTTTGCCCGAAACATCAGTTCTGCTGCTCCTCCGATGCATGATTGATCTGCTGTGCTTTTCCAGCACAACACTCTCGAGGCTAATCTCCCGCGTCTGCAATACTCACTTTCGCCTACACGCTAGGTTCAGCACTTCAGTAATACTGCCTTTAATTTTGTTCTCACTGCTGTAGGAACGATGTTGTTAGACTTGAAAGCGTGCAGAAAAGAGTTCCAGGTATATAGACAGTGTTGAGTGCGGCGGTGGTGGCGAGTGATGTTGAGCTACATGGAAAGTATGAATGGCCTGGGACTATATTCCCTGGAGCATTGTTTATGATGAGTGACCTTACTGAGGTCTATCACAGTCAATCCCGATGCTCCAGGATGAGCAATGCCAATGACCAGGGAAATAGACAGGACAGATGTTCGCATTGAAACTAGAAAATTACTTACCAACAACATGTTTCCGAACGATGGAGGCAGACTGAAGAATGGGACTGGCCAGAGGAATCAGAATTTGGAGGGTCCAATCACATGAAGGAGAACAAAAATAAAGCCATTTCCATATCAACTAAAAGGATTAGTTATATCACATTCTCAATCCACCTCAGCGAAGCAGACTAGACACCATACGCCCAGAGGAGATATCTGTTGAACACGGAGCACTGTGCAGATCAGGCTAGTGTACTGCTGAACACCACCCTGCAATCAGTCCAGAACGGAACACTGTGCACACTATAGCAGTGCATTGATCTATAAACCCAGATAAAATATGTGTTAAGCAGGGAGCACTGTGCAGACTGGGCTGGTGTACTGTGCAATCCAACCACAATTTATCTAGAGTAGAAAGGTATGCAAATCACAGTAGCGCATTGATCTATAAACCCAGATGAGATATGCAACCAGGGTGTGGAATTGTGTCCATCCTCCCAGTACATTGTTCAGTAACATTGTGTTAGATCACTGCCCACCGTGGGGAAACTTGCAGCCCATGCTGGAAGTGACAGGATGTACAGCTCCCATCCACTTACAGCTCCATATCTCCATTGTGCCATGACACAGGAGTGCTGTGAATGTGAAATTCACTCCACTGACAGATGGGGTGGGAATCAGTTTAAGTATCAACAAATGGGAGGGGTTTAGGAAATAGACAGAGAGAGCGAGATTGAGATACAATGCCCTGGAAGGATGTATTCCCAGGATCCAGAATGCTGAAGGGAAGACATTTCAGTGGTATCCTGCAACACGAGCCAGTGTTTCCAGGAATGATGGGTGAATGGGATATTGGCGTGAGTTCAGATTATGGAGAGTATTGGATGAGCAATTGTTTGGCAGCTTTTTAACTGTGAGTAGGGTCAACAGAAACTTTGATGCATTGGCCTTCATCTAACAATAATTTAACACAGTGACATTTTCACTGAGTATGACAGACAGATTGTCTGTAAAAGACTGAGCTAGTTTCCTGGTGATATCTCATCGAACTTACCTTATAACTACCTACCCCACCACATGGCGTCCCTCTCATTCAATGCCAGCTAGACTTTACTTCATGGTTAGAGGTACTCATGAACACCTGCATGACCCTAGATATTGTGTGATCCCTGGCACTGGTGCCATCTTCAAAAGGCTGTTGGGCACATGGTTGAGCTTTCGCCGTTTGAAGCTGCCCTGCACAGTTTGCCCTGAGGAGAAAGTGAGGTCTGCAGATGCTGGAGATCAGAGCTGAAAATGTGTTGCTGGAAAAACGCAACAGGTCAGACAGCATCCAAGGAACAGGAAATTCGACTTTTCGGGCATAAGCCCTTCATCAGGAATGAGGAAAGTGTGTCCAGCAGGCTAAGATTAAAGGTAGGGAAGAGGGACTGGGGGAGGGGCGATGGAGATGTGATAGGTGGAAGGAGGTCAAGGTGAGGGTGATAGGCCGGAGTGGGGTGGGGGCAGAGAGGTCAGGAAGAAGATTGCAGGTTAGGAAGGCGGTGCTGAGTTCGAGGGATTCGACTGAGACAAGGTGGGTGGAGGGGAAATGAGAAAACTGGAGAAATCTGAGTTCAAATCTCCATCGCCCCTCCCACAAGTCCCTCCTCCCTACCTTTTATCTTAGCCTGGTGGACACACTTTCCTCATTCCCGATGAAGGGCTTATGCCCGAAACGTCGAATTTCCGGTTCCTTGGATGCTGCCTGACCTGCTGCGCTTTTCCAGCAACACATTTTTAGCAGAGTTTACCCTGAGCATGGCAGATAACGGGCAATTACACAAGGGTTTGTCAACAGAGACACGGATGTCCTGTTGAATGGGCAACTATAGAGGTGGACAATTCTCTTCTCAGAGTGGGCCGCGCTACCAGACCCACCGAGCATGCTCTGAGCTCACCACCCAGTTCAGTTCAGTATCTACAGTCTCAAGAAATGTCCCGCAAGACAGGACACGCATCAATGACCTTCCCCGCACTGTCAGGATAAGTATCACCGTATTCTCTCTGCTCCCTCACACTCACTGTTTATCTGTTATAGTACTGACCACCGAACAAGGCTCATGCTCCACCACTCTCACCACTGCATGCGGTCTCCCTTTCTCTCTCTCCCTCTCCCTCTCTCTCTCCCTCCACTTTACCTCCACACCAATGAGTAAAAAGGGCTTGTGCTCGAAACGTCGAATTCTCTATTCCTGAGATGCTGCCTAACCTGCTGTGCTTTGACCAGCAACACATTTGCAGCTCCACACCAATGACAACTGTATAGATACAACAGTGTGGACTGACTCCCTCCGGATACCTCACCCTGTCCCCCACCAACACCAGCACTAACAGCAGGGCCACCCACCCCCACCGTCACTCCCTCCCTCCCTTTCTCCCATTCCAGGAGAAACAGCCTGGAATAGGACAGAAAGGGCCAACCCGGGTGGTTGAGTGCCCGATATCCGTTCCCTCACCCCCCTCACCCCGCCATGGGGGGAGGGGACTGGTAGGAGCCAAAGAGAAGACGGACTCCTCGTGCGGAGATTCTGAAACATTCACATCCCACCAACCGGGTAAGGAGCAATGTTCAGCGAAGGGCAATTCTCACTTAAAACCTACTGGATATTCCATTTCCCCCTGCACAACTTAGAAGCCATGGCCCTGATGCCATCTCCGTATTGTGTCGAGCTGGTACAAATGGAATCCCCACGTTCTCGGTGGGCAGGAAGGTGGTCTCGAAACATATCATCACCACCACTCCACAGGAAGGGCGTAAGGAGGCTCCAATCCTACACCTCCTCCTATAAACAGCTCAGATACTGAAACTAATCTGTGATATTTACTGCTCTCCCCACTTGTCCTGACATCTTCGATAATCTGTGCTCATATACACCCAGTGCTCTCTGATCCTACACCCGCTTTATACTGGTACAGATTGTATTGTATTGACTTTCAGAGTTATTCCTAGCAAGGAGCATCACCTCATACTGCTCTGCATTGATCCTGATCTTCCATAAACCTGAATACTACACCAACGTGTCATAGTCCTGCCGGAGTCCCACACTGTCCCCACGCACTTTATAATTCTTCCAGGTTTGGTATCTGCAAACATTGAAATTGTCCTACAGTCACACTCCACACAGAAGTACTGACTCACTCACTATTATAAGCAAGTGTAATACTAACACACTCCCTGAGGACAGACTTAAATACGGACACACAATAGACAGTGTAAGTGAAATATTGACAAGGTCACTGTGGAGCAAGAGAAATACTGACAGACAATCCATGTCTATACTTGTTTCTGTGTATTAGTGAGTGTCTCTATGTCTTTGTATTAGTGTGTGCATATCTGTGTGTATCAGTGTGAGGCGAGTCTGCAGTCTCTATGGTGCTTAAACTGATGTAATATCCCCCGACACGAGATTTGAGGACGGGTCCTTTAATTTTTGTCTACAGATGCTGTCAGACTTAACTTCCTGCTGCTGTCAGTCTCTGTAGGCCTCCCCACATCATTTACAGGTGGGAGTGGAGTGTGAAAGTCATCAGTGATTCAGTTTGGGAGGGACAGAGGGAGGGCAGCATCTCACAGCATTATCAACACGCAGACAGACACAGACACACACAAACACTCAGACACAGACACAGACATACACACATAATCACATACACACAGACACACGCACTCACGCAGACACACATACACAAACACACACACACATACTGACACACACACCCACTCACAGAAGCAGGCACACATAGACGCAGACACACACAGATGCAGACACACACACAGTCAAATACAGATACATATACAGATATGCAAACATTCACAGAAACAGACACACATACAGCTACGCACAGACACACACACATACTCACAGAAACCCCAACCACTCAAGCACACACATACAGCCCCAGATGCAGAGAGACACACAGACGCACAAACAGATACACAGACACGCAATACGCTGACTGACACCTGCACACGCTCGTGTCCCTCAGCACTGTGTTCTGATGTTCCATTCAGCCCTTTGGACTTGCTACACAGGGGTAGATCGAGACCTCGCCAATGGTAAGGTATAGTTTTGGAAATGTATTTTTGGAAAATCCAGGCTGGGTCAGGAAGTGACTCCCATCCCCAATCCCTCTGTCCAGGCTTCCCCTCTCTCTAACTTCTGCTCGAGATGTGGTCCACGTTGCAGACCAAGATTCGCTGGGAATACAGGTCCCATACCCCACCCAGGGTTAACTCAAAAAATCATCTGCTCTCCTTGAATGCAAACGACTTCCAGGAAAATAACCAGTTACCTTCCAAAGCATAACATGAGAATATAAGAAATGGGAATAGGAATAGGATATTCGGCCCCTAGAGCCTGAACTGTCATTCTATAAGAGCATGGCTGATCTCCTCCAGGGCTCAACTCCACTTTCCTGCTAACCCCTTGCTTCCCTCAACTTGCTGATATGTCAAAAGCCAATCCACCCCGTCTGCAAATACAGTCAGTGTCCCTTGGATACTGCCTGAACGGTTGCACTTTTTCAGCACTTCACTCTTCCAACACAGACACACATAAACACATACTCACAGCCACCTCATACCCGACACACACGCTACCCAGATGCGCGCGCGCACACACACACACACACACACACAAACACACACAAACAAAACACACACAGCCACAGATTTCACCAGATTCATCACTTGGCCTCCCACCACCACCATATTCCAGATCCAACCCTTCAACTCGGCACCTCCTTCTTGAACTGTACAATCTGTTCACCTTCCTTCTCACCTATCCTCTCCATCCTCTGCTCCGACCTATCACCTTCACGCCACCTTCATATAACAATTGCCTTCCCAGCTACCTTCCCCCTAGCACCATCCCCTCCCATTTATTATTCAGCCCCCTTGGCCCACAAGCCTCATTCCAAATGAAGGGATGATGCTCGCTATTACGACTCTCCTGCTCCTTGGATTCTTACTGAACTGTTGCGCTTTTTCAGCACCACACTCTTTCAACACAGACACACGCACATACACAGACACAGACACAGACACAGACAGGCAGACATACCGACAAACCTTCTAACACACAGACAGCCACACTTCCTACCAATGAAGACATCCACACTCCCACTCCACACGAACAGACACCTACACACCCCTCACATGCATGCATATTTTTACACACAGGCACACACACAGGCACACACAGACATACACAGAGACAGACATACTGAAACAGTCACAGACACATCCAGACTCCCCAAACATGCACACATACGCTAACACAGACACACACAAACAGCTATCCACACTCAAACAAACACACACACACGGAAAAATGACTCTCTCACACACACATACACGCACAGGTACAGGCATACAGATACACAGACAGACATACACACACAGGCACACAGGCAGAGAATACACTCATTGACATACACCACACAGAAAACACACCCGTACAAACCAACACACGGGCTCGCAAATACACAGTCTCTCACACACACAAACAGATAGATATCCACAACCACCCATACACCCACATTCCTCACACACACATGCACACGCATGCACACTCGCAGATGTACACAGATACAGAGGCACGCACGCACACAGACATACAGAGACGCACAAAGGCATGCACACATACACAGACGCACATAATTACACACAGCTGCACACACACAGAAGTACAACCACATAGAAACACTCAGAGGCACACACATTGACACACACACACACACACACACACGCACACACGCACACCCATCCGGTAAAATGCAATGTTTAGTGACTTACTCTTACTAGTAATCTTACATGTAAGAAAGGACTGAAAAGTCCAAAAACACACCAGCAGAGCATGGCATTGTATCACTTTCACAAAAGACGGAGAGATCATCAGAAGAACCAATGTGCTGAGGAGTTGCAAATGGAATTTAATTTAGATAAATGTGAAGTGCTGCATTTTGGAAAGGAAAATTAAAGCTTGGCTTATACATTTAATGTTAAGTCCCTGGGGAGTGTTGCTAAACAAAGAGACCTTGGAGTGCAGGTTCATAGTAGTTTGAAAGTGGAATCGCAGGTATATAGGATAGTGAAGAAGGTGTTTGATATGCTTGTTGTTGTTGGACAGCACATTGAATGTAAGAGTTGGAAGGTCATATTACGGCTATTGTTTAGGACACTATTGAATACTTCGTGCAATTACGGTCTCGCTCTTCGAGGAAGGATGTGTGAAACATGAAAGAATTCAGGAAAGATTTACAAAGATATTGCCAGAGTTGGATGTTTTGTGATTTATGGAGAGGCTAAATATGCCGGAGTTATTTTTCCAGAAATATCAGCGGTTGAGCGGTAATCATAGAGTTTTATATACTCACCAGTGGAATGGATAGCATGAATAGCCAATGTCTTTTCCCTGGGGTAGCACGCTCGAAATCTAGAGGACATAGGTTGAAGTTCAGAGGGGAAAGACTTAAAAGGGATCTAACGGGCAAAGTTTTCAAAGAGAGGGTGTTTTCTATGTAACGAGCTGCCAGAGGTCGTTGTGCAGGCTGGGACAATTGCACCATTTAAAAGGCATCTAGATGGGCACATGAAGAGGAAGTATTTTGGTGTATATGGTCCAAATGCTGGCAAATGGAACTACATTCATGTTGGACATCTTTTTGGCAGGAACAAGTTGGTTAGAAGTGGGTAGGTCTATAACACTGTCTTCTGTAAACCTTTCTCCTGCAGTCTTAAAATTACCCTCTAGTCTTGAAATCCACCATCCGACGGAAAGAACACCTTCCATTCAACATTATCTATGCCCCTCATCGTGGTATAAATCTCTATAAGGTTGAAAAGGTCTCAATCTTCAACACTGCAGTGGAAAGGGTCCTAGTTCATCGAGCCTGTCCTTAAAACTTAAACACTCCATTCCCAGCGGGTAAAAAATGAGGTCTGCAGATGCTGGAGATCACAACTGAAAATGTGTTGCTGGTTAAAGCACAGCAGGTTAGGCAGCATATAAGGAACAGGAAATTCGACGTTTCGGGCATAAGCCCTTCATCATTCCTGATGAAGGGCTTATGCCCGAAACGTCGAATTTCCTGTTCCTTGGATGCTGCCTAACCTGCTGTGCTTTAACCAGCAACACATTTTCAACTCCATTCCCAGCAACAGCCTGGTAATTTGTTTTTTTTTTCTGAACCCTCGCCAGTTTAATAATATCCTCAATGTAACTGAGTGACCAGAACTGCACATTACTTCAGGAGAGACCTCACGAATGTCCAGCACAACCTGAAGGTATTGTTTCAGCTCCTGTACTCAAACGTCTGAGCAATGAAGACCAGCAAGCCAAACACCTTTATACCCACCCTGCCGACACATGATGCAAACTTCAAAGAAATATACCAGAACCCTAGATTTCTCTCCTGTGGAACACTACCAATGGACCGACATTTAATGGTCGATTTCATCTCTTCGTTTGTTTTACCAAATTGTGATACATTGTATTTTTTTATATTAAACTCCTCTCAGTCCAGTGAGTGATAGTACTGGGGAGGAAAGGATAGACAGTAATCAGCTGCCTTGGATTCCTTCGTGTTTTGAAGTGGAGGGCATTCACACATTTAACGCAGGAAAAAGTGGTTGGTGTTTTTGATCCAGAAAGTATGTTCTTTCTTCGTCTCTTGTGTTCTGAAATAAATATCTAATCTAGATCCTTTCCAGTGCAGAATGTGTCTGCAGGATGTCTTTCCCTCATATTGCAGATCACAGATTATAACCACTTAAGGTGGAAATCATAGCCAAGCAATTAAAGATCTTAATTGTTTATCTCGAAGGCAGAGCACATAAACTCAGCAACCTACATTTGAGCTGAGTACCTTTCATCTGTTGAACAATGTGTTTCGTTTAACTGTGTTATTCAGTTAAAGTGAACCAAATTTTAATGAATCCACACCAAGCTGAAAGCTGACATTTAAAATGAGATTCAAAATCTGGGCATGGTTTAAGTCTTGTGTAGTGGGTAACGCCCATGCCTCTGAGCCAAAGTTGTGGGTTAGATTCCAACAACTGAACTTGCATGGTAGTGTCTCTCACTCTGGACCAGAATGTCTGGATTGAAGTCCTGCCTGTCACGGAAGTATTTCACAGTATTTAAAAACTAGCTGATAAACAAACACACAGGAGAATAATGTTGCAGCTTTAGGGATATTGCCAAGTGGTGGTAGTGTGCCTACCTCTGAACACAAAAGGCTAATTCAAATCCCACAGAGGTGTTTCATAATGTGTCTAAACAAGTTGTTACAATGATTTTAGAATTGTGATGTTGTAAATAAGGAAGAGGAGTCAGGATTGAATTTCAGAATTTAGGCCCGGGATGACTGAAAACACAGACATTCGTGTTGATTGGAGACGAATTTGCACATTCCAGAAGAGTATAAAATCACGAAGACCATGGATAGGGTGAATAGTCAGAGTCTTTACCCCAGGGTAGGAAAGTCCGAAATTAGAGGACATAGATTTAAGGTGAGATGGACAAGATTTAAAAGGGACTTAAAGGGACCATTTTCACACAGAGGGTGGTGCGTGTATGCAATGAACTGCCACGGGAGTGATGGAGTTTGGAACAAATTACAACATTTAAAAGACATCTGGATGGGTACATGAATTGAAAGGGTTTAGAGGGATATGAAACAAATGCTGGAAAATGAAACAACGATATCTGGTTGGTGCGAATGAGTTGGATCAAAGGTTCAGTTTCTGTGCTGTACAACGCTGTGATTCATTGATCCAATTAATCATGATCTCTTTGTAATCTTATGTAACCCTCTTCACCCTCCACTATATAACTAATCTTAGTGTCATCCATAAACGTGCTCACAATGCTTTCTATAATTCTCATCTAAATCATTGATATAAATGACAACCAAAAATGGATTCAGCACCAATTCCTGTGGATTGCCGCTAATCACAGACACCCAGTTCAAAAGAAAACCCTCCTCCACCACTCTCTGCCTCCAGCTAATAACCCGAAACACAAACACACAGACATGCAGAGACATAGACACAGTTCTGTCTTTAAGACAGAAATAGATAACGTGTTTATTTATAAGGAGAGCAAGGGTTACAGTGAAAAGGGCAGTAGAATTTTGTTGAGATACATGTCAGCCATGATCGAATAGCAGATCAGGCTTGCTGAATCAAACAGTCTAGTTCTGCACTATTTTCATACACTCTATGGTTTACACTTTCGGAAATGTCTACCCAAGAGAACAGTGGCGGCTGAGTTTGATAAATAGTTTACTGAATGGAGTCATTGGGAATATGCAATATTTTGAGGGGCTGAATGTTCTGTGTCTTTCCAATTGGTTGTGCCGTCATTTTTAAAAAGGGGAATCTGTGTTAAGATTGAGATAAGTTCCTATCTCCTTAGGGTTGTGCTGTCTGTGGTATTCTCATCCTCAGGGAACAGTGAAGACTGGGCCATAGAGTCATAGAGTCCTAGAGATGTACAGCACAGAAACAGATCTTTCGGTCCAACTCACCAATGCCGACCACATATCCCACCCCAAACTAATCCCTCCAAACCCCTTTTGTTCATATACCTATACAGATGCATTTAAATTGTTGCGTTGGAAAGCAAAAAGGGGAAGGGATGACCAGAGAAAGTTGGAGTAACTGGGGGATTGGTATAACTTACAGTGGGAGTGGCAGAAGAAGAGTTGTGAAGGGAGATCATCAATGGAGGAGTATGTAGCAGCAGAACGGGCAGTGCAAGGGAAGTAGGAGTGTAAGAAAAGTATAGGCGGAGGAGGAAGAGTGGCAGATGAAGTTTTAGTGACAGGGAAAAACCTGTTTTTGAGGAAGTGAGATTGGATGAGAAAACATCGCTGTTCAAGAAAATCGGGATCTGGATTCCATTCAAAATTAAGAAAGTATTTCTGTTCTTTCTCTTCTATCACTTGATTCTTGTTCAGGTTGTACATGTACTGTATATTATTATATCTCCATCAAGATGAGATGACATTTTTTTTTCTCTCCCCTTCTGTGATGTTTCAATATTTTTGATTTTTTAAACATTATGTCTTTGCTTCCAATTCAATATGGATATGAGAATCTTTTCCAGCTTTCCCACAACATAGAACTTAATTGAATATTTATTCACATTACACTCACTGATTTAAACAAACAATAAATGAGTCCATGTCCATCCTGCAGATGAAAAATTTCTTCAGCTCTGGCCATTGCAGGGAATGTTACAAAGAACCGTGCCACGCAAAATGCTAATGTTCCACCGCAAGGTGCCAACTCTAGTTTATCCTAAATTATTTACAAGGTTTATAAATAAAACATGCAGTGGGGCGGAGTGTAAAAGATGAATTCAACTCTGTGTCAAAAATGCTATTTGTGGATCCCTCATAAAATGTGATAATTATATCACTCATAAGTTCACCAAAATAGGAAATGCAAGAGACTGGAATTGTCATATAATCCTCTAAACAACATCTGGAGAACAGGAAGGAAATCACGGTTTGCTTGCGATATTCAGAAATGACGATTGTGAGAATGTGGAAGGTGAGGAGCAGTGGAATGATGACCAATACTGTGGATGACACAAGAGTGAGCTGGGTGGATCACAGTCAGGAGGAAAGTCTTAGGCTACAGGAGGGTATAAACAGATTGTTCAGATAGCCAGATCAATGGCCAGTGAAATTTAACACCGATAGATTGGGAAGATGAAAGTTAAAAGTAACAAGACAAGTGAGTACTCAAAAGTGAGTATGAAAGAGGAGGGCAATATTTGCTCGTTTTTTCTTTACAGCAGGGAAGGTTGAGGAGGGAACCTGGTACAGGCGTACAAGAGCATAAGGGGTATGGAGAGGATGAACATACAGCATCTGTTTTCCTCAGTCAATGGGTCAAAAACAAAGGGACACACTTTTAAAGTGAAAGGCAGGGGATTTAGAGAGGATTTGTGGAATGTGTTTCGAACTGCGAGGGTGGTATGAATCTGGAATACATTGTCTAGGAGGGTGGTTGAGGCAGGTAACCTTACAAACGTTTAAAAAGCCTTTGGATGTGCACTTGCTGACACAGACGTGATAGACCTGTTTTTCATTGCATGATTGTGTGCAGTGGCAGCCATGAACACTCTGATATATTCTGAAGCAATAAGCAATGGCAGTTGCTACTTTGTTACTTTGACTGGAGTCAGTAAGTGGCTACACCACAAAACAGCATCATCGCATGGAGCTTCAGCACTTACTCAACCAAAGACAGCCCAGCCATCTGTGGGAACATCCAGGATAATTCATATGCTCAGTGCAAGCATTGTTCAACAACAGCACTGACATTATTCTCGCAGTTTGACCACATTATTATGGCTACAGCTATAACACGAACATATCTTTTCCTTCATTATAATACAGATCTCGAGCAATAAGGCTGCTATTTTTCTGAAGCATAATAAATTATTTCACAGGTATTCACTTTGACAAACAACAAATTTTCCTGTGTTTTGCTGATAGTTGTTTATCACAGAATTCCCCAACCCAATCTCTTTCTCCTTTAACATTTTCTTATGCACTCTCTCCGTGACCATACACACCTCACTCCCTCACATTCCCCACACTCTCCACTCTTTTTTATTAATTCCTGAAAAACCTGCTCCTCATCTCGATCATTTATTCCAACTCCCAACTCAAATTTTGGACTGATTTGATTCCTCCTCTAAACATTGTCATTAGACTGGCCGTGCCTGATGTCCTATTCTCCTCTACATTCTGCTCAGTTCCTGATCTGTTGCTCTGGTTCTCACCCTCCTGGTTTATTCAAATCCATCTGAGTCGCAACAGCAAAGCTCCCAACAAGGATTTTGGTGGTCGTCCAGTTAAGATGCAACCTGTCGTTATTGTACAGGTCCCACCTGTCCTGGAAGAGATCCCAATGATCCAAAAATCTGAACCCATCAACCCTGAACTAGCTTTAAAACAACATGTTAAGCTATACTGTCTTCCTCATCCTTTCCTCTTTTCCACATGGCACGGGAAGTAATCCAGATATTACAGATGATTGCTCTCTCCCTCTCTGTCTCTCTCGCTCTCTGTCTGTCTCTCTCTCTCTCTCTCACACACACACACACACACACACACACACACACACACATATTCTTACACAAACAGACAGACAGAAACCACATTACTTTGCAAAAGAAAACAAATAACTTTAAATTATTCGGAATGATAACTGGAATGAAAGATTTAGTTAAAGGGAGGATGAGAGAAATTGCGCTTCTTCTGGATGTCAGTTTGCTCGCTGAGCTGGAGAGTTCATTTTCAGATGGTTCATCACTATACTAGGGAACAGTATCAGTGAGCCTCTGGTAAAGTGCTGGTGTTATGTCCCAATTACTATTGAAGTGTTTAGGTTTTCTTGAGTCAGTGATGTAATTTCCAGTATTGGTGATTGTATGTCCTGTTCTTTTTCTCAGAGAGTGTTAGATGGAATCAAAATAGATGTGTTTGTTGATGGAGTTCCGTTTGGAATGCTATGCATCTAGGAATTGTAGTGCGTGTCTATGTCTGTTTTGTCCTAGATGGATGTGCAGACCCAGTCGAAATGGTGTACTTCCTCATCTCGATGTAAGTGATAATGGTTCTTGTCTTTTTTTCTGGCTAGTTGTTGCTCATGTATCTAGGTGGCTAGTTTTCTGCCTGTTTTTCCGATGTAGTGTTTGTTACAGTAATTGCAAGGTTTATTCTTCCTGGAGCAGAACAGACAAAGATGTGAACTTATTGTGGTGCAATACTCTGTTTCCGTTAGTTGACATTACAACATCAAGGAGTTCTAATTTCAAGATTGTCAGCAAAAGAGCCAGGAGTGAGATAAGGAAAAACTTTTTTATTGAGTTGTTTAGATTTATAATGGACTGCCTGGGAGAGTTTTGGATTAAGATTAAAAAGAGAAATGGTTATGTGTTTGGAAATATGATTTTAACAGGCTGCAGAGATCAGGCTGGCAAATGGGAGGGGCTTGGAGCTGATGCACACACAGTAGACAATGGCCTCCTCCTGTACTTTAAATTTTTGCACTCTATCATGTGTTTGATGTGAAGATAAGTCAGTATCCGATTATTTCCCATTGTAAATGCTGGCAAGTATCTGATTATTGAGTGCAGCATAAGCATTCAAAATGCAAGTATTGCAAGGCCAGCTTCATTTTGTGGTCTAATAATTGCTCAGAACATGACTATTTTAATTTTTATATTCCAATTACTAAAACAAATCTGTCATTGCTTTGGCACAAATCTCTTCCAAATGGTTTGACTTTTCACTCACACGATGATATGTTCATCATTTTTGTTAACTGTCCACATTTCATATTAAATAATATTATTTCTAAAATTAATAGTTTTCAAATTATCTTTCACTAAAATTTGAAAGCAGGAATCATTTATTTAGGTTAATATTCACAGTTCATGTTGAATTATAGCCATTTCTAATTCGCTGGCAAATAGCTGAAGCTTTTACATTTCAATGAGAAATTAAACTGATTGATTATATATAAATGTATAAGAACGCTAATTCTATTTAATTGTTCAATCGTTTGCTCACCTTGAACATGTAATCATTCAGAAGTCAAAAACTTTCAAAATGTTGAAGTGGCAATGCATTATTTTGAATCCTGACATTGTGTATATCAGAGAGTGACATCCATGTTGTTTGTTCGATAGAAAATAAAATGTATATTCTTTACTTCTTTGTTGGAAAATCTTGACAGGAGTTTATATTTTTGTTCCATAAATATAGAATCAACCTAATTATTTTCAGAGATTATAGTTCAGTCGATTCACATTTTTTTTTGCCCAATACATTAAACATAGCAAACATCTGTTTAATGCATGGGTCACGCAACAGATTGTAGCTGAATAAAACAGCAGCAAATGACAAGTCAAGCATCACGTTAATAACTAAACTTGGCGGAAGTTGCGTGGTGTAGGACATGACTCATATTGTACTGACATTCAGGTGAATGTAACAATGAACAAAATAACTGGAAGTTTGGGCTAACGCTCCTCCCCAGCTTCCTAATATCACACAGATCACGCCCTCACACATGCAACAACTGAGAAGAATCCACAGGCTGGGTGAAACATAAAAAATACAGAACAGTACAGCACAATACAGACACTTCAAACCTTGACGTCCTGCCAAACTTTTATCCTACTCGAAGTTCAGACTAACTGACATACCCTTCACGTGCTTATCCAATAGTCACTAAAATATCCCAAATGCACATGACTCTACTAACGCTGTTGGCAGTGCATTCCAAGTACCCACCACTCTCTGTGTCATGAACCTCCTCAAACCTTCTTCTAATCACCTTAAAATTATGCCACTCAAGATAGCAATTTCCACCCTGCGAGAAAGACTCTGGCTACCGATTCTACCTATGGCTCCCATCATCTTATACATCTCTATCATGTCACCTCCCATTCTTCATTGCTCCAAGGAAAAAAGCCCTAGGCCCCTCAACTTTTCTTTGTAAGACATGCCGTCCTGTCCAGGCAGCATCCTGGTAACTCTCCCCGGCACCGTCTCCGAAGCCTCAATGTCATTCCCGTAATGAGGCAACTAAAACTGAACACAATATTCTAAGTGTAGTCTCACCAGAGCTTTTTGGCACTGCAGTAAAATCTTGTGGTTCTTAAACTCAATACCCGGCGAATGAAAAAAAACATACAGCTTATTAACCTGATCAACTTGAGTGACAACTTTGGGCTTCCTATAATATGGAACACACGATCCCTATGGTCCTCCACACTGCCAATAATCCTGCCTTTAACCCTGTATTCTGTACTCAAATTCGACCTTCCAAAATGAATCACATCACACTTACCCAGGTTGAACTCCATCTGTCATTTACCATCCCGGTTCTGCACCCCATTAATGCCCACTTACAACCTACAACAGCCCTCCACACTATCCATAACTCCAACATCTTTGTTACATCGTAAAACTTACTAAAGCATCCTTTCACTTTGTCATTCAAGTCATTTGTAAAAATCACAGAGAACAGCAGTCCAGAACCGATTCCTGAAGAACGCCACTGGTCTCCAAGCTCCAGGCTGTATGCTTGCCATGTTTTATCACCATCAATTTTCTACATGCCAGACAATTTTGGATCCACACAGACAGATTTCCCTGTTTCCCTGTATCCCATGCCTCCTTACTTTCTGAATGACCCGACCTTATGGTAACTTATCAAGCACCTTGCTAAGATCCATGTACATCACATCCACTGCTCTACCTACACTAATGTGTTTGATCCTATCCTGAAAGAATTCAATAAGTTGTGTGAGGCATGACTTGCCCTCAAAAAGCCATGCTGACTATCTCGAATCAAACTATGATGTTCCAAACGAACATAAATTCTGTTTCTCAGAATCCTTTCCAATACTTTGCGTAATACAGAAGTAAGACTGACTGGCCTGTATTTCGCAATGTTATCCCTTTTGCCACCATCCGATCATCAAGCAGTACTTCAGTGGACAGTGGGGACACAAAGATCATTGCCAAAGGCGCAGCATTCTCTTCCCTCAGTTCCTCTGGTAACCCTGGTGCTTCCTGTTTGGTCCAGGGGACTTATCTATCCTTATGTTTGTACTTCAATCTGTCTGTATTTAACCTCACTTTTAAAACACCCTTTCAAACCAACTGATTGACTGCTTTCTATTTCAGGGCTATATATATATTGATGCCCACCTGACCAAGTGCAGTTCCAAATATTCCATGAATCATGGAATGGAAAAAAATGTGAACACACCAATGCCTTCCTGATGAAGGGCTTATGCCCAAATATTTCACTCTCTTGCTCCTCGGATGCTGCTTGACTCGCTGTGCTTTACTAGCACCACACTTTTCGACTCTGATCTCCAGCATCTGTAGTCCTCACTTTGTATTACTGAGGGCTGACACCTCTGCATACTGAGCAGGGAACTAATCAGCAGGAATTCATTGTACGTGGGTGTGGGGGGGAGGGAGGGGAGCGGGTGGGGGGAGACGGTAATAAAAATATTAATGGGCAATGTTTTCAAGAATTTAAATACATTTTATAGGTTTATTAAGGGTAAGAGGGTAACAAGGGAAAGAATAGAAAGTATTAAGATGCGAAGAGGCAACCTGTGCATAGAGCCAGAGAATATGTCAAAAATACGAAATACCGGTCTTCACTTTGGAGAAGCAGTTCCTGTATGCAATGTCTGCTGCTGACAGTGTGACCTTGAGCAAATTGACACAGAAGCTCAGGAAGAATTGGAAGTTGACTCGGGATAAAAAGTGGGAAAACTCCTAGATCCGGATGAATTGTATCTTAGTCTGATGTGAAAGATGAGGGAGGAGATTACAGGCTCTTAAACTTTGTGTTGCTTTTTTTTTGTTTTGCCTCGGCCACAGAAGTGGTATGAGCGAACAGGACAACATCTAATATAGGTTCAACTTCCACACAGAGTGCTAGAAAAAAAGACATAGGTTGAAAGTCTCACATCAATGGGAGGGAAACAATTTTAGAAAATTTTGAAGGCTGGTGAGGAATGATCACTAAATATCTTCACGGCTGAGATGGACATATTTTTAACAAGGGTTACAGGGAAAATGCAGGAAAATGGAATGGAAGGTTATCAGAATAAATGTACCCTAATTGAAAGGTAAAACAGAGTCAGCGAGCGGATGGACATGCTGTCACTCGTATGTCCAATGGCAAACCTTTTCTAATAGCTTGTATTCACTGGAACATCAGCATCTCTACCTCAGGAGGGAGACATAGTTTGTCATGCAATCAATAAACTCAAGGAATTCATGAATGCAGTACTAAGAGATAGAAAAGACAAGAGGACTGCGACAACGCGGATTGGCTGTCAGGGTGAATATTTGCATCAGCGCAGTCATCAATACGAGAAGCAAGACACCGTCCAAGTTCAAGCATGGACCTGGTGTTAATGAGCGCTGGAGGCCCAAACAGTACGTCATTGTATTGTCTCCCTCTAAAACTAAATGGGAAGTGGCCTATTGACATGCTTCTAGTTGCAGAGTAAGTAATAATGCTGTGGTTCCAGAGGCTTCAGTGAGTAGCAGGTCAGCAAAAGGTGCAGGTAAGCTCAAGTAAAGTCTTTTTAATGCTAGTCTGACAGCAGTTGAGATGGCAGTTATGGCAGTTGCATGTTCCTCCTGCGGGATGTGGGAGCAGGTCAGGCAGCATCCGAGGAGCAGGAAAATCGATGTTTCGGACAAAAGACTTCATCAGGAACAGAGGCAGGGTCCCTGCGGAGTGGAGAGATAAACGAGAGGAGATGGAGGTGGGGAGAAAGTAGCATATAGTACGATAGGTAAATGGGGGTGGGGATGGAGGTGATAGGTCAGGGAGGAGGGTGGGAGGAGATAGCGAAGTGTCAAATGGGTGAATGGGGGGCTGAGGATGAAGGTACTAGGTCAGAGGGGAGGGTGGAGTGGATAGGTGGAAAGGAAGATAGGCAGGCAGGACAGGTCATGGGGACAGTACTGAGCTGGAAGTTTGGAACTGGGGTGAGGTGGGGGGAGGGAAAATGAGGAAGCTGGTGAAGTCCAAATTGAAGCCCTGGCGTTGAAGTGTTCTGAGGTGAAAGATGAGGCGTTCTTCCTCCAGGCTTCAGGTGGCGAGGGAGCGGCGGTGGAGGACACCCAAGACCTGCATGACCTCGGCAGAGTGGGTGGGGGAGTATAAATGTTGGGCCACAGGGCGGTGTGGTTGATTGGTGCGGGTGTCCAGTACATATTCCCTAAAGCACTCTGTTGGAGGCGTCCAGTCTCCCCAGTGTAGAGGAGACCACTTCAGGAGCAACGTATGCAATGAATGATATTTGTGGATGTGCAGGTAAGTGTTCACAGCTTTGTAATGCTATTTAGGGCCTTAGGTGGAGGTAAAGGAGAACGTGTGGGCGCACGTGGAAGCAGAGAGTGCCAGGAAGGAAGGGTGGGTTGTTGGGGGACCAGGTAGTCACAGAGGGAACGGTCTTTGCGGAAAGTGGAAATGGCTGGGGAGGGAACTATATCCCTGGCGGTAGGGTCATTTTGGAGGTGGCAGAAATGTCATCAGATGACTTGGTTTACGTGAAGTTTGATAGGGTGGAAGGTGAGCACCAGGGGGTCTCTGTGCTTGTTACAGTTAGAGGGATGGGGTTTGAGGACGGAGGTGCGGGATGTGGATGAGATGTGTAGGAGGGCATCTTTAACCACGTGGGAAGGGAAACTGTGGTCTCTAAAGAAGGTGGCCATTTGGTGTGTCCTGTGGTGGAATTGGTCCTCCTGGGAGCAGATAGTGCGGAGGCAGAGGAATTGGGAATAGGGGATGGCACTTTTGCAGCAGGTAGGGCGGGAAAATGTGTAATCCATGTAGCTGCAGGACTTGGTTAAAAAATGTCAGTGTCAAGTCAGCTGTCATTAATGGAGATGGAGATGTCCAGGAAGGGGAGTGAGATGTCAGAGGTGGTTCAGGTAAATTGAAGGCCGGGGTCGAATGTGTTGGTGAAGTTGATGAATTGCTCAACCTCCTCGCCCGAGCATGAGGTGGCACCAATGCAGTCATCAATACAGTGAAGGGAGAGGTTGGGAGTGGAGCCGGTGTAACTACGGAAGATGGACTGTTCTATGTAGCCAACAAAGAGACAGGTATAGCTGGGGCCCTTGTGTGCGCCCATGGCCAACCATTTGGACTGGAGGAAGTGGGATGATTTGAAGGAGAAATTGTTCAGAGTGAGGACCAGTTCAGCCATACGAATGAGTGTGTCATTGGAAGGGTACGGTTGGGGACGTTGGAAGAGGAAGAAACGGAGGGCTCGGAACAGTGGTCATGGCGGATGGAGGTGTAGAGTGATTGGATAACCTTGTTGAAGATGAGGTGTTGGGGGCCGGGGAGGAGGAGGTGGAGGGCAAGCGTGGTGTCTCGAACATATGTGCGGAGTTTCTGGACTAGGGAGGATAGGACACTGTCGAAGTCGGTTTTGATGAGTTGGGTGGAGCAGGAGCATGCTGGGAAAATGGATCAGTCACGGTTGTCAGGCTTGTGGATCTTGGGAAGGAGGTAGAATCGGAAGATGAGGAGTTCCCGGACTATGAGGCTGGAAGGCGTGGGTGGGAGATCTCCTCCTGAGGCGATGAGTTACGTTCTGGGAGATGATGGTTAGTTTTTGGGGGGAGCAGTCATGGTAGTGGGGACGGTAGGAGGACGAGTTAGCGTCTTGGCTTCAGCGGTTCCGAGGTCAGTGTGCCAAACTACCACTGCACCCCCTTTATCTGCTGGTTTGATGGTGATTGTGTTGTGTTGTGATTGTGTTGTGTTGTGATTGTGTTGTGATTGTGTAGTGTTGTGATTATGTTGCGATTGTGTTGTGATTGTGTTGTGATTGTGTTGTGTTGTGATTGTGTTGTGGTGGAATTTTTTTGTGATTGTGTTGAGATTGTGTTGTGTTGTGATTGTGTTGTGTTGTGATTGTGTTGTATTGTATTGTGTTGTGATTGTGTTGTGATTGTGTTGTGTTGTGATTGTCTTGTGATTGTGTTGTGACTATGTTGTGATGTGATTGTGCTGTTATTGTGTTGTGATGGTGTTGTGTTGTGATTGTGTTGTAATTGTGTTGTGTTGTGATTTTGTTGTGATTGTGTTGTGTTTTGATTGTGTGGTGATTGTGTGTTGTGATTGTGTTGTGATTGTGTTGTGTTGTGATTGTGTTGTGTTGTGATTGTGTTGTGATTGTGTTGGGTTGTGATTTTGTTGTGATTGTGTTGTGTTGTGGTTGTGTTGTGATTGTGTTTTGATGGAGTTGTGATGGTGGTTTGATTGTGTTGTGTTGTGATTGTGTTGTGATTGTGTTGTGTTGTGATTGTGTTGTGATTGTTTTGTGATTGTGTTGTGTTATGATTGTGTTGTGTTGTGATTGGGTTGTGATTGTGTTGTGTTGTGATTGTGTTGTGTTGTGATTGTGTTGTGACGGTGTTGTGTTGTGATTTTTTTTTGATCGTGTTGTGATTGTGTTGTGATTGTGTTGAGATGGTGTTGTGTTGTGATTGCGATGTGATTGTGTTGTGTTGCGATTGTGTTTTGATTGTGTTGTGTTGTGTTGTGATTGTGTTTTGATAATGTTGTGATTGTGTTGTGTTGTGATTGTGTTGTGTTGTGATTGTGTTGTGTTGAGATTGTGTTGTGATTGTGTTATGTTATGATGGTGTTGTAATTGTGTTGCGTTGTGATAGTGTTGTGTTGTGATTGTGTTGTGTTGTGATTGTGTTGTGATTGTGTAGTGTTGTGATTATGTTGCGATTGTGTTGTGATTGTGTTGGGTTGTGATTGTGTTGTGATTGTGTTGTGTTTTGATTGTGTGGTGATTGTGTGTTGTGATTGTGTTGTGATTGTGTTGTGTTGTGATTGTGTTGTGTTGTGATTGTGTTGTGATTGTGTTGGGTTGTGATTGTGTTGTGATGGTGTTTTGATTGTGTTGTGTTGTGATTGTGTTGTGATTGTGTTGTGTTGTGATTTTCTTGTGATTGTGTTGTGATGGAGTTGTGTTGTGATTGCGATGTGATTGTGTTGTGTTGTGATTGTGTTGTGTTGTGTTATGATTGTGTTTTGATAATGTTGTGATTGTGTTGTGATTGTGTAGTGTTGTGAGTGTGTTGTGTTGTTATTGTGTTGTGATTGTGTTCTGATTGTGTTGAGATGGTGTGTTGTGATTGCGATGTGATTGTGTTGTGTTGTGATTGTGTTGTGTTGTGTTGTGATTGTGTTTTGATAATGTTGTGATTGTGTTGTGTTGTGATTGTGTTGTGTTGAGATTGTTTTGTGATTGTGGTGTGTTGTGATTTTGTAGTGTTGTGATTATGTTGTGATTGTGTAGTGTTGTGATTGTGTTCTGTTGTGATTGTGTTGTGATTGTGTTGTGATGGTGTTGTGATGATGTTGTGTTGTGATTGCGTTGTGATTGTGCTGTGTTGTGATTGCGTTGTGATTGTGTTGTGATGGTGTTGTGATTGTGTTGTGTTGTGATTATGTGTGATTGTGTTGTGATTGTTTTGTGATTGTGTTGTGTTATGATTGTGTTGTGATTGTGTTGTGTTGTGATTGTGTTGTGATTGTGTTGTGTTGTGGTTGTGTTGTGTTGTGATTGTGCTGTGATGGTGTTGTGTTGTGATTGTGTTGTGATTGTGTTGTGATTGTGTTGTGTTGTGATTGTGTTGTGATTGTGTTGTGTTGTGATTGTGTTGTGGTGGAATTGTGTTGTGATTGTGTTGTGATTGTGGTTGTGTTGTGATTGTATTGTGATTGTGTTGTGTTGTGATTGTCTTGTGATTGTGTTGTGATGGTGTTGTGTTGTGATTGTGTTCTGTTGTGATTGTGTTGTGTTGTGATTGAGTTGAGAAGGTGTTGTGTTGTGATTGCGATGTGATTGTGCTGTGTTGTGATTATGTTGTGATTGTGTTGTGTTGTGTTGTGATTGTGTTTTGATTATGTTGTGATTGTGTTGTTTTGTGATTGTGTTTTGTGTTGTGATTGTGTTGTTTTGTGATTGTGTTGTGTTGTGATTGTGTTGTGATTGTGTAGTGTTGTGATTGTGTTGTGATTGTGTTGTGATTATGTTATGATTGTGTTGTGATTGTGTTGTGATTGTGTTGTGTTGTGTTGTGATTGTGCTGTGATGGTGTTGTGTTGTGATTGTGTTGTCTTGTGATTGTGTTGTGATTGTGTTGTGTTGTGATTGTGTTGTGGTGGAATTGTGTTGTGATTGTGTTGTGATTGTATTGTGATTGTGTTGTGTTGTGATTTTCTTGTGATTGTGTTGTGATGGTGTTGTGTTGTGATTGTGTTGTGTTGTGATTGTGTTGTGTTGTATTGTGTTGTGATTGTGTTGTGATTGAGTTGAGATGGTGTTGTGTTGTGATTGCGACGTGATTGTGTTGTGTTGCGATTGTGTTGTGTTGTGTTGTGATTGTGTTTTGATAATGTTGTGATTGTGTTGTGTTGTGATTGTGTTGTGTTGAGATTGTTTTGTCATTGTGTTGTGTTATGTTGGCTGTTGTGATTGTGTTGCGTTGTGGTTGTGTTGTGTTGTGATTGTGTTGTGATTGTGTAGTGTTGTGATTATGTTGCGATTGTGTTGTGATTGTGTTGTGTTGTGATTGTGTTGTGATTGTGTTGTGTTGTGATTGTGTTGTGGTGGAATTTTTTTGTGATTGTGTTGAGATTGTGTTGTGTTGTGATTGTGTTGTGGTTGTGTTGTGATGTTGTTGTGTTGTGATTGTGTTGTATTGTATTGTGTTGTGATTGTGTTGTGATTGTGTTGTGTTGTGATTGCCTTGTGATTGTGTTGTGACTATGTTGTGATGTGATTGTGTTGTGTTGTGATTGTGCTGTGATGGTGTTGTGTTGTGATTATGTTATGATTGTGTTGTGATTGTGTTGTGATTGTGTTGTGTTGTGTTGTGATTGTGCTGTGATGGTGTTGTGTTGTGATTGGTTTGTCTTGTGATTGTGTTGTGACTGTGTTGTGTTGTGATTGTGTTGTGATTGTGTTGTGGTGGAATTGTGTTGTGATTGTGTTGTGATTGTATTGTGATTGTGTTGTGTTGTGATTTTCTTGTGATTGTGTTGTGATGGTGTTGTGTTGTGATTGTGTTGTGTTGTGATTGTGTTGTGTTGTATTGTGTTGTGATTGTGTTGTGATTGAGTTGAGATGGTGTTGTGTTGTGATTGCGACGTGATTGTGTTGTGTTGCGATTGTGTTGTGTTGTGTTGTGATTGTGTTTTGATAATGTTGTGATTGTGTTGTGTTGTGATTGTGTTGTGTTGAGATTGTGTTGTGATTGGGTTGTGTTATGTTGGCTGTTGTGATTGTGTTGCGTTGTGGTTGTGTTGTGTTGTGATTGTGTTGTGATTGTGTAGTGTTGTGATTATGTTGCGATTGTGTTGTGATTGTGTTGTGTTGTGATTGTGTTGTGATTGTGTTGTGTTGTGATTGTGTTGTGGTGGAATTTTTTTGTGATTGTGTTGAGATTGTGTTGAGTTGTGATTGTGTTGTGGTTGTGTTGTGATGTTGTTCTGTTGTGATTGTGTTGTGTTGTATTGCGTTGTGATTGTGTTGTGATTGAGTTGAGATGGTGTTGTGTTGTGATTGCGACGTGATTGTGTTGTGTTGTGATTGTGTTCTGTTGTGATTGTCTTGTGATTGTGTTGTGACTATGTTGTGATGTGATTGTGTTGTTATTGTGTTGTGATGGTGTTGTGTTGTGATTGTGTTGTAATTGTGTTGTGTTGTGATTTTGTTGTGATTGTGTTGTGTTTTGATTGTGTGGTGATTGTGTGTTGTGATTGTGTTGTGATTGTGTTGTGTTGTGATTGTGTTGTGTTGTGATTGTGTTGTGATTGTGTTGGGTTGTGATTGTGTTGTGATTGTGTTGTGTTGTGTATGTGTTGTGATTGTGTTTTGATGGAGTAGTGATGGTGTTTTGATTGTGTTGTGTTGTGATTGTGTTGTGATTGTGTTGTGTTGTGATTTTCTTGTGATTGTGTTGTGATGGTGTTGTGTTGTGATTGCGATGTGATTGTGTTGTGTTGCGATTGTGTTTTGATTGTGTTGTGTTGTGTTGTGATTGTGTTTTGATAATGTTGTGATTGTGTTGTGTTGTGATTGTGTTGTGTTGTGATTGTGTTGTGTTGAGATTGTGTTGTGATTGTGTTGTGTTATGATGGTGTTGTAATTGAGTTGCGTTGTGATTGTGTTGTGTTGTGATTGTGTTGTGTTGTGATTGTGTTGTGATTGTGTAGTGTTGTGATTATGTTGCGATTGTGTTGTGATTGTGTTGTGTTGTGATTGTGTTGTGATTGTGATGTGTTGTGATTGTGTTTTGGTGGAATATTTTTGTGATTGTGTTGAGATTGTGTTGTGTTGTGATTGTGTTGTGGTTGTGTTGTGATTGTGTTGTGTTGTGATTGTGTTGTATTGTATTGTGTTGTGATTGTGTTGTGATTGTGTTGTGTTGTGATTGTCTTGTGATTGTGTTGTGACTATGTTGTGATGTGATTGTTTGTTATTGTGTTGTGATGGTGTTGTGTTGTGATTGTGTTGTAATTGTGTTGTGTTGTGATTTTGTTGTGATTGTGTTGTGTTTTGATTGTGTGGTGATTGTGTGTTGTGATTGTGTTGTGATTGTGTTGTGTTGTGATTGTGTTGTGTTGTGATTGTGTTGTGATTGTGTTGGGTTGTGATTTTGTTGTGATTGTGTTGTGTTGTGGTTGTGTTGTGATTGTGTTTTGATGGAGTTGTGATGGTGTTTTGATTGTGTTGTGTTGTGATTGTGTTGTGATTGTGTTGTGTTGTGATTGTGTTGTGATTGTTTTGTGATTGTGTTGTGTTATGATTGTGTTGTGTTGTGATTGGGTTGTGATTGTGTTGTGTTGTGATTGTGTTGTGTTGTGATTGTGTTGTGACGGTGTTGTGTTGTGATTTTTTTTTGATCGTGTTGTGATTGTGTTGTGATAGTGTTGAGATGGTGTTGTGTTGTGATTGCGATGTGATTGTGTTGTGTTGCGATTGTGTTTTGATTGTGTTGTGATTGTGTTTTGATAATGTTGTGATTGTGTTGTGTTGTGATTGTGTTGTGTTGTGATTGTGTTGTGTTGAGATTGTGTTGTGATTGTGTTGTGTTATGATGGTGTTGTAATTGTGTTGCGTTGTGATAGTGTTGTGTTGTGATTGTGTTGTGTTGTGATTGTGTTGTGATTGTGTAGTGTTGTGATTATGTTGCGATTGTGTTGTGATTGTGTTGTGTTGTGATTGTGTTGTGATTGTGTTGTGATTGTGTTGTGGTGGAATTTTTTTGTGATTGTGTTGAGATTGTGTTGCGTTGTGATTGTGTTGTGGTTGTGTTGTGATGGTGTTGTGTTGTGATTGTGTTGTGTTGTGATTGTGTTGTGTTGTATTGTGTTGTGATTGTGTTGTGATTGTGTTGTGTTGTGATTGTCTTGTGATTGTGTTGTGTTGTGACTATGTTGTGTTGTGATTGTGTTGTTATTGTGTTGTGATGGTGTTGTGTTGTGATTGTGTTGTAATTGTGTTGTGTTGTGATTTTGTTGTGATTGTGTTGTGTTTTGATTGTGTGGTGATTGTGTGTTGTGATTGTGTTGTGATTGTGTTGTGTTGTGATTGTGTTGTGTTGTGATTGTGTTGTGATTGTGTTGGGTTGTGATTGTGTTGTGATTGTGTTGTGTTGTGTATGTGTTGTGATTGTGTTTTGATGGAGTTGTGATGGTGTTTTGATTGTGTTGTGTTGTGATTGTGTTGTGATTGTGTTGTGTTGTGATTTTCTTGTGATTGTGTTGTGATGGTGTTGTGCTGTGATTGCGATGTGATTGTGTTGTGTTGTGATTGTGTTGTGATTGTGTTGTGTTGTGTTATGATTGTGTTTTGATAATGTTGTGATTGTGTTGTGATTGTGTAGTGTTGTGATTGTGTTGTGTTGTTATTGTGTTGTGATTGTGTTCTGATTGTGTTGAGATGGTGTGTTGTGATTGCGATGTGATTGTGTTGTGTTGTGATTGTGTTGTGTTGTGTTGTGATTGTGTTTTGATAATTTTGTGATTGTGTTGTGTTGTGATTGTGTTGTGTTGTGATTATGTTGTGATTGTGCAGTGTTGTGATTGTGTTCTGTTGTGATTGTGTTGTGATTGTGTTGTGATGGTGTTGTGAAGATGTTGTGTTGTGATTGTGTTGTGATTGTGCTGTGTTGTGATTGCGTTGTGATTGTGTTGTGATGGTGTTGTGATTGTGTTGTGTTGTGATTATGTGTGATTGTGTTGTTTTTGTTTTGTGATTGTGTTGTGTTATGATTGTGTTGTGATTGTGTTGTGTTGTGATTGTGTTGTGATTGTGTTGTGTTGTGGTTAAGTTGTGTTGTGATTGTTCTGTGATGGTGTTGTGTTGTGATTGTGTTGTGATTGTGTTGTGATTGTGTTGTGTTGTGATTGTGTTGTGATTGTGTTGTGTTGTGATTGTCTTGTGATTGTGTTGTGATGGTGTTGTGTTGTGATTGTGTTCTGTTGTGATTGTGTTGTGTTGTGATTGAGTTGAGAAGGTGTTGTGTTGTGATTGCGATGTGATTGTGCTGTGTTGTGATTATGTTGTGATTGTGTTGTGTTGTGTTGTGATTGTGTTTTGATAATGTTGTGATTGTGTTGTTTTGTGATTGTGTTGTGTTGTGATTGTGTTGTGATTGTGTTGTGTTGTGATTGTGTTGTGATTGTGTAGTGTTGTGATTATGTTATGATTGTGTTGTGATTGTGTTGTGTTGTGATTGTGTTGTGATTGTGTTGTGTTGTGTTGTGATTGTGCTGTGATGGTGTTGTGTTGTGATTGTGTTGTCTTGTGATTGTGTTGTGATTGTGTTGTGTTGTGATTGTGTTGTGATTGTGTTGTGGTGGAATTGTGTTCTGATTGTGTTGTGATTGTATTGTGATTGTGTTGTGTTGTGATTTTCTTGTGATTGTGTTGTGATGGTGTTGTGTTGTGATTGTGTTGTGTTGTGATTGTGTTGTGTTGTATTGTGTTGTGATTGTGTTGTGATTGAGTTGAGATGGTGTTGTGTTGTGATTGCGACGTGATTGTGTTGTGTTGCGATTGTGTTGTGTTGTGTTGTGATTGTGTTTTGATAATGTTGTGATTGTGTTGTGTTGTGATTGTATTGTGTTGAGATTGTGTTGTCATTGTGTTGTGTTATGTTGGCTGTTGTGATTGTGTTGCGTTGTGGTTGTGTTGTGTTGTGATTGTGTTGTGATTGTGTAGTGTTGTGATTATGTTGCGATTGTGTTGTGATTGTGTTGTGTTGTGATTGTGTTGTGATTGTGTTGTGTTGTGATTGTGTTGTGGTGGAATTTTTTTGTGATTGTGTTGAGATTGTGTTGTGTTGTGATTGTGTTGTGGTTGTGTTGTGATGTTGTTGTGTTGTGATTGTGTTGTGTTGTGATTGTGTTGTATTGTATTGTGTTGTGATTGTGTTGTGATTGTGTTGTGTTGTGATTGTCTTGTGATTGTGTTGTGACTATGTTGTGATGTGATTGTGTTGTGTTGTGATTGTGCTGTGATGGTGTTGTGTTGTGATTATGTTATGATTGTGTTGTGATTGTGTTGTGATTGTGTTGTGTTGTGTTGTGATTGTGCTGTGATGTGATTTTCTTGTGATTGTGTTGTGATGGTGTTGTGTTGTGATTGTGTTGTGATGTGATTGTGTTGTGTTGTGATTGTGCTGTGATGGTGTTGTGTTGTGATTATGTTATGATTGTGTTGTGATTGTGTTGTGATTGTGTTGTGTTGTGTTGTGATTGTGTTGTGATTGTGTTGTGTTGTGATTGTGTTGTGGTGGAATTGTGTTGTGATTGTGTTGTGATTGTATTGTGATTGTGTTGTGTTGTGATTTTCTTGTGATTGTGTTGTGATGGTGTTGTGTTGTGATTGTGTTGTGTTGTGATTGTGTTGTGTTGTGATTGTGTTGTGATTGTGTTGTGATTGAGTTGAGATGGTGTTGTGTTGTGATTGCGACGTGATTGTGTTGTGTTGCGATTGTGTTGTGTTGTGTTGTGATTGTGTTTTGATAATGTTGTGATTGTGTTGTGTTGTGATTGTGTTGTGTTGAGATTGTGTTGTGATTGGGTTGTGTTATGCTGGCTGTTGTGATTGTGTTGCGTTGTGGTTGTGTTGTGTTGTGATTGTGTTGTGATTTTGTAGTGTTGTGATTATGTTGCGATTGTGTTGTGATTGTGTTGTGTTGTGATTGTGTTGTGATTGTGTTGTGTTGTGATTGTGTTGTGGTGGAATTTTTTTGTGATTGTGTTGAGATTGTGTTGTGTTGTGATTGTGTTGTGGTTGTGTTGTGATGTTGTTCTGTTGTGATTGTGTTGTGTTGTGATTGTGTTGTATTGTATTGTGTTGTGATTGTGTTGTGATTGTGTTGTGTTGTGATTGTCTTGTGATTGTGTTGTGACTATGTTGTGATGTGATTGTGTTGTAATTGTGTTGTGTTGTGATTTTGTTGTGATTGTGTTGTGTTTTGATTGTGTGGTGATTGTGTGTTGTGATTGTGTTGTGATTGTGTTGTGTTGTGATTGTGTTGTGTTGTGATTGTGTTGGGTTGTGATTTTGTTGTGATTGTGTTGTGTTGTGGTTGTGTTGTGATTGTGTTTTGATGGAGTTGTGATGGTGTTTTGATTGTGTTGTGTTGTGATTGTGTTGTGATTGTGTTGTGTTGTGATTGTGTTGTGATTGTTTTGTGATTGTGTTGTGTTATGATTGTGTTGTGTTGTGATTGGGTTGTGATTGTGTTGTGTTGTGATTGTGTTGTGTTGTGATTGTGTTGTGTTGGTGTTGTGTTGTGATTGTTTTTTGATCGTGTTGTGATTGTGTTGTGATTGTGTTGAGATGGTGTTGTGTTGTGATTGCGATGTGATTGTGTTGTGTTGCGATTGTGTTTTGATTGTGTTGTGTTGTGTTGTGATTGTGTTTTGATAATGTTGTGATTGTGTTGTGTTGTGATTGTGTTGTGTTGTGATTGTGTTGTGTTGAGATTGTGTTGTGATTGTGTTATGTTATGATGGTGTTGTAATTGTGTTGCGTTGTGATAGTGTTGTGTTGTGATTGTGTGTTGTGATTGTGTTGTGATTGTGTAGTGTTGTGATTATGTTGCGATTGTGTTGTGATTGTGTTGTGTTGTGATTGTGTTGTGATCGTGTTGTGTTTTGATTGTGTTGTGGTGGAATTTGTTTGTGATTGTGTTGAGATTGTGTTGCGTTGTGATTGTGTTGTGATTGTGTTGTGATGGTGTTGTGTTGTGATTGTGTTGTGTTGTGATTGTGTTGTGTTGTATTGTGTTGTGATTGTGTTGTGATTGTGTTGTGTTGTGATTGTCTTGTGATTGTGTTGTGTTGTGACTATGTTGTGTTGTGATTGTGTTGTTATTGTGTTGTGATGGTGTTGTGTTGTGATTGTGTTGTATTGTATTGTGTTGTGATTGTGTTGTGATTGTGTTGTGTTGTGATTGTCTTGTGATTGTGTTGTGTTGTGACTATGTTGTGTTGTGATTGTGTTGTTATGTGTTGTGATGGTGTTGTGTTGTGATTGTGTTGTAATTGTGTTGTGTTGTGATTTTGTTGTGATTGTGTTGTGTTGTGATTTTCTTGTGATTGTGTTGTGATGGGGTTGTGTTGTGATTGTGTTGTGTTGTGATTGTGTTGTGTTGTATTGTGTTGTGATTGTGTTGTGATTGAGTTGAGATGGTGTTGTGTTGTGATTGCGATTTGATTGTGTTGTGTTGCGATTGTGTTGTGTTGTGTTGTGATTGTGTTTTGATAATGTTGTGATTGTGTTGTGTTGTGATTGTGTTGTGTTGAGATTGTGTTGTCATTGTGTTGTGTTATGTTGGCTGTTGTGATTGTGTTGTGATTCTGTTGTGATTGCGATGTGATTGTGTTGTGTTGTGATTGTGTTGTGATTGTGTTGTGTTATGATTGTGTTTTGATAATGTTGTGATTGTGTTGTGATTGTGTAGTGTTGTGATTGTGTTGTGTTGTTATTGTGTTGTGATTGTGTTCTGATTGTGTTGAGATGGTGTGTTGTGATTGCGATGTGATTGTGTTGTGTTGTGATTGTCTTGTGTTGTGTTGTGATTGTGTTTTTGATAATGTTGTGATTGTGTTGTGTTGTGATTGTGTTGTGTTGAGATTGTGTTGTGATTGTGTTGTGTTATGGTGGTTGTTTTGATTGTGTTGCGTTGTGATTGTGTTGTGATTGTGTTGTGTTGTGATTGTGTTGTGATTGTGTTGTGTTGTGATTGTGTTCTGTTGTGATTGTGTTGTGATTGTGTTGTGTTGTGTTGTCATTGTGCTGTGATGGTGTTGTGTTGTGATTGTGTTGTCTTGTGATTGTGTTGTGATTGTGTTGTGTTGTGATTGTGTTGTGATTGTGTTGTGGTGGAATTGTGTTGTGATTGTGTTGTGATTGTATTGTGATTGTGTTGTGTTGTGATTTTCTTGTGATTGTGTTGTGATGGTGTTGTGTTGTGATTGTGTTGTGTTGTGATTGTGTTGTGTTGTATTGTGTTGTGATTGTGTTGTGATTGCGACGTGATTGTGTTGTGTTGCGATTGTGTTGTGTTGTGTTGTGATTGTGTTTTGATAATGTTGTGATTGTGTTGTGTTGTATTGTGTTGTGATTGTGTTGTGATTGTGTTGTGTTGTCATTGTCTTGTGATTGTGTTGTGTTGTGACTATGTTGTGTTGTGATTATGTTGTTATTGTGTTGTGATGGTGTTGTGTTGTGATTGTGTTGTAATGGTGTTGTGTTGTGATTTGTTTGTGATTGTGTTGTGTTTTGATTGTGTGGTGATTGTTTGTTGTGATTGTGTTGTGATTGTGTTGTGTTGTGATTGTGTTGTGTTGTGATTGTGTTGTGATTGTGTTGGGTTGTGATTGTGTTGTGATTGTGTTGTGTTGTGTATGTGTTGTGATTGTGTTTTGATGGAGTTGTGATGGTGTTTTGATTGTGTTGTGTTGTGATTGTGTTGTGATTGTGTTGTGTTGTGATTTTCTTGTGATTGTGTTGTGATGGTGTTGTGTTGTGATTGCGATGTGATTGTGTTGTGTTGTGATTGTGTTGTGATTGTGTTGTGTTGTGTTATGATTGTGTTTTGATAATGATGTGATTGTGTTGTGATTGTGTAGTGTTGTGATTGTGTTGTGATGTTATTGTGTTGTGATTGTGTTCTGATTGTGTTGAGATGGTGTGTTGTGATTGCGATGTGATTGTGTTGTGTTGTGATTGTGTTGTTTGTGTTGTGATTGTGTTTTGATAATGTTGTGATTGTGTTGTGTTGTGATTGTGTTGTGTTGAGATTGTGTTGTGATTGTGTTGTGTTATGGTGGTTGTTTTGATTGTGTTGCGTTGTGATTGTGTTGTGTTGTGATTGTTTTGTGATTGTGGTGTGTTGTGATTTTGTAGTGTTGTGATTATGTTGTGATTGTGTAGTGTTGTGATTGTGTTCTGTTGTGATTGTGTTGTGATTGTGTTGTGATGGTGTTGTGATGTTGTTGTGTTGTGATGGTGTTGCGTTGTGATTGTGTTGTGTTGTGATTGCGTTGTGATTGTGTTGTGATGGTGTTGTGATTGTGTTGTGTTGTGATTGTGTGTGATTGTGT